>NC_058406.1:122540536-122754695 GCF_002201575.2 Neomonachus schauinslandi | reverse complement strand
ATTTTATTTATTTGACAGAGAGACACAGCAAGAGAGGGAACACAAGCGGGGTGGGGGGGGAGACGGAGGAGCAGGCTTTCCACGGAGCAGGGAGCCCAGTGTGGGGCTTGATGCGGGGCTCGATGAGGGTCTCAATGCGGGGCTCGATCCCAGGACCCTGGGATCATGACCTGAGCTGAAGGCAGACGCTTAACGACTGAGCCACCCAGGTGCCCCAATGGAGTATTCTTTTGAAAATAAGAGAACTCTGGGAAGGAGTTGAGCAGGGAGGTGGAGAGGGTTAGTTTTCAGGAAGGACAAATGTAGTTGGAAATACAGGATCACCATGGAGAGGCAATATAGTGCAGCTATTAATACTATGGATTTGAGGACGGGCCTGCTCTACCCCTTACTGGCTGGGTGATCTTGGCCAAGTTACTTAAACTTTCTGTGGTTTAGTTTGTTAGTCTGGAAATGGGGAACGATAATGCTGATAGTACTTGTCCCATAGATAGTGTATTAAGTGCATATATAAATATAAAATATATAAAGCTAGGAAAAAGCTCTTAGGGCAGTGTCAGGTACTAAGCACCATGACTATTGGTTATTATTGTTCATTTGACAGATTTATTTTTAATTCATGAAAGAATAAATCATCTTGTTCAAATACAAATGCTCTTGTGATCCTAAAAGCGATCACTTCCCACCTCCTTTCAAATTCTTTAGTTTGGGGGATGGGATGTGCTAGAGAAGAGGTAAGAGAGAACAAAGAAAAGCAGAAGAGAAGCAGGGAAGTGAATCGTTTTTATTTTCTATGAAAACTTTACCCTCTTACTCAGAATAACCTGTATCTTTCAGGTTTTGGTAGCTAAAATTTTACTTTCTGAGTATGCTATATATTGAGTTTAAAAAATAAATCCCAGGGGCACCTGGGTGGCTCAGTCAGTTAAGCAGCTGCCTTCTGCCTGGGTTATGATTGGGGGGGGGTCATGGGATTGAGCCCCATGTCACGTGCCCTACTTGTGGGGAGTCTGCTTCTCCCGCTCCCTCTGACTTTCCCCCGCCTGGAAGTGTGTGCTCTCTTAAATGAATAAATAAAAAATCTTAAAAAAAATAAATTCCATGCTAAATACAATAAACTTTTGAAATGAAGGCATTTTATATAAAACTGTTATGCTAATAAGTTAATCTATATATTGATTATATGTTTCAGTTCCTGATGCCTTCATCTGTTCCTCTTAAACCTAGGTTAGTTAGCTTTGAAATACTGCTTTATGCAATTATAATAAATAATCCTGAAAAATGCCAGTTTAGTAAATAGCTAATGTATACATGCCTGAATAGATCATTTTAAAAAAAATTTAAGGAAATGTTGGAATTTCATTCCCAAAGTGAAAATCTGCACTAAAAATCTCCCCCCAATTGTTTTTCACCAGAAAAGAAAGTGCATTGCAGATCTCTAAGAAGAGATGAATCTGGACAACATTTCAGGAGTGAAGATTATTTGGGTACCAGAGCAGCTTACTCAGAAGCATAAAACCTTCACCAGGTAAGATCCCCTCTTCCTGGGTCTGGGAACAAGGATGTACCTGGGGGGCTCTCAGGCATTGAAGAAGTTGATAATAAGATTTTCAGCTATTAGAAAGCTGGGTTGGCAGCCCCAGTAGCGAGCAGAATGTGTTAACAGCTGTCCTATTACTGTTGATTTGATTCTGGGAATTTAGTTTTGCTTCTTGGGGACAGCCCTGAACAGCATGAAAATTCCAGAAAGTTGTATCACTCCCATTCATTTGATGCTGAGCATGTTTAGGTCTCTTTTTGGAGAAAGGCTTTTCTCAGAAATGACATATGTTGTAAGAATTAATTAATCAACAGGTATTTATTAGTTCCTACTTCGTTTTTAGCACTGCACAGAACTTACTCTGACTGTAAGATGTTATTCTGCAAATCACTGCTAATTTGAGCCATCTACAGTTTGGAAGTGGCTTTGTTATACAGAAACTGGTTATACATGATTTAATCTAAATTTCTGGCCCTTTGTAGTCTAGAACTGCTCAGAACTAATATACAGGTAAATGTTATTTAGGTGCTTAGGAGGAGTGCAGGCTGGAAAAAGAGGGGTTTTGGAGAGGAGGACTTTGTTTCTCAAATAAAGGTTTTTCTTTGTTGGAGGACTGGTGCTCTGGAAGTAGATTTGCCTTCATATCAATGAGGAGTAAGGGAGGGCAGGTGCTGAAGTTTTTTTTTTTTTTTTTTATGTTATGTTAATCACCATATATTACATCATTAGTTTTTGATGTAGTGTTCCATGATTCATTGTTTGCTTATAACACCCAGTGCTTCATTCAGTACGAGCCCTCTTTAATACCCATCAAGAGGCTAACCCATCCCCCACCCCCCTCCTCTCTAGAACCCTCAGTTTGTTTCTCAGAGTCCATAATCTCTCATGGTTCATCTCCCGCTCTGATTTCCCCCCCTTCATTTTTCCATTCCTGCTATCTTCTTCTTTTTTTATTTTTTTTAACATATAATGTATAATTTGTTTCAGAGGTACAGGTCTGTGATTCAACAGTCTTAATTCACAGCGCTCACCATAGGACATACCCTCCCCAATGTCTATCACCCAGCCACTCCATCCCTCCCACCCCCCACCACTCCAGCAACACTCAGTTTGTTTCCTGAGATTAAGAATTCCTCATATCAGTGAGATCATATGATACTTACCATTCTCTGATTGACTTACTTCGCTCAGCATAACACCCTCCAGTTCTATCCACGTCATTGCAAATGGCAAGATTTCGTTCCTTTTGATGGCTGCATAATATTCCATTGTATATATATACCATGTCTTCTTATCCATTCATCTGTCGATGGACATCTGGATTCTTTCCACAGTTTGGCTATCGTGGACATTACTGCTATAAACATCGGGGTGCACATACCCCTTCAGATCACTACATTTGTATCTTTGGGGTAAATACCCAGTAGGGCAATTGCTGGGTCGTAGGGTAGCTCTATTTTCAACTTTTTGAGGAACCTCCATACTGTTTTCCAGAGTGGCTGCACCAGCTTGCATTCCCACCAACAGTGTAGGAGGGTTCCCCTTTCTCCGCATCCTCACCAACATCTGTTGTTTCCTGACTTGTTCATTATACCCATTCTAACTGGTGTGAGGTGGTATCTCATTGAGGTTTTGATTTGGATTTCCCTGATGCTGAGCGAAGTTGAGCACTTTTTCATGTGTCTGTTGGCCATTTGGATGTCTTCTTTGGAAAAATGTCTGTTCATGTCTTCTGCCCATTTCTTGATTGGATTCTTTGTTCTTTGGGTGTTGAGTTTGATAAGTTCTTTCTAGATTTTGGAAACTAGCCCTTTATCTGATATGTCATTTGCTCCTCTCCCATTCTGTCAGTTGTCTTTTGGTTTTGTTGACTGTTTCTTTTGCTGTGCAAAAGCTTTTTATCTTGATGAAGTCCCAATAGTTCATTTTTGCCCTTGCTTCCCTTGCCTTTGGCGATGTTTCTAGGAAGAAGTTCCTGTGGCTGAGGTCGAAGTGGTTGCTGCCTATGTTCTCCTTTACGATTTTGATGGACTCCTGTCTCACATTGAGGTCTTTCAACCATTTTGAGTCTATTTTTGTGTGTGGTGTAAGGAAATGGTCCAGTTTCATTCTTCTGCATGTGGCTGTCCAATTCCCAACACCATTTGTTGAAGAGACTGTCTTTTTTCCATTGGACATTCCTTCCTGCTTTGTCGAAGATTAGTTGACCATAGAGTTGAGGGTCCATTTCTGGGCTCTCTATTCTGTTCCATTGATCTAAGTGTCTGTTTTTGTGCCAGTACCATACTGTCTTGATGATGACAGCTTTGTAATAGAGCTTGAAGTCCGGAATTGTGATGCCACCAGCTTTGCTTTTCTTTTTCAATATTCCTCTGGCTATTCAGGGTGTTTTCTGGTTCCATACAGATTTTAGGATTATTTGTTCCATTTCTTTGAAAAAAGTGGATGGTATTTTGATAGGGATTGCATTAAATGTGTAGATTGCTCTAGGTAGCATTGACATCTTCACAATATTTGTTCTTCCAATCCATGAGCATGGAATGTTTTTCCATTTCTTTGTGTCTTCCTCAATTTCTTTCATGAGTATTTTATAGTTTCCTGAGTACAGATTCTTTGCCTCTTTGATTAGATTTATTCCTAGGTATCTTATGGTTTTGGGTGCAATTGTAAATGGGATCAACTCCTTAATTTCTCTTTCTTCTGTCTTGCTGTTGGTGTATAGGAATGCCACTGATTTCTGTGCATTGATTTTATATCCTGACACTTTACTGAATTCCTGTATGAGTTCTAGCAGTTTTGGGGTGAAGTCTTTTGGGTTTTCCACATAAAGTATCCTATCACCTGCAAAGAGTGAGTTTGACTTCTTCTTTGCAGATTCGGATGCCTTTTCTTTCTTTTTGTTGTCTGATTGCTGTGGCTAGGACTTCTAATACTATGTTGAACAACAGTGGTGATAGTGGACATCCCTGCCATGTTCCTGACCTTAGGGGGAAAGCTCTCAGTTTTTCCCCATTGAGAATGATATTCACTGTGGGTTTTTCATAGATGGCTTTTATGATATTGAGGTATGTACCCTCTATCCCTACACTGTGAAGGGTTTTGATCAAGAAAGGATGCTGTACTTTGTCAAATGCTTTTTCTGCAACTATTGAGAGGATCATATGGTTCTTGTTCTTTCTTCTATTAATGTATTGTATCACATTGATTGATTTGCGGATGTTGAACCAACCCTGCAGCCCAGGGATAAATCCCACTTGGTCATGGTGAATAATCCTTTTAATGTACGGTTGGATCCTATTGGCTAGTATTTTGGTGAGAATTTTTGCATCCAGGTTCATCAAGGATATTGGTCTGTAATTCTTTTTGGTGGGGTCTTTTTCTGATTTTGGGATTAAGGTAATGGTGGCCTCATAAAACGAGTTTGGAAGTTTTCCTTCCATTTCTATTTTTTGGAACAGTTTCAGAAGAATAGGTATTAATTCTTCTTGAAATGTTTGGTAGAATTCCCCTGGGAAGCCATCTGGTCCTGGGCTTTTTGTTGGGAGATTTTTGATGACTGCTTCAATTTCCTTAGTGGTTATAGGTCTGTTCAGGTTGTCTATTTCTTCCTGGTTCAGTTTTGGTAGTTGATACATCTCTAGGAATGCATCCATTTCTTCCAGGTTATCTAATTTTCTGGCATATAGTTGCTCATAATATGTTCTTATAATTGTTTGTATTTCTTTGGTGTTGGTTGTGATCTCTCCTCTTTCATTCATGATTTTATTTATTTGGGTCATTTCTCTTTTCTTTTTGATAAGTCTGGCCAGGGGTTTATCAATCTTGTTAAGTCTTTCAAAGAACCAGCTCCTAGTTTTGTTGATCTGTTCTTCTGTTCTTTTGGTTTCTATTTCATTGATTTCTGCTCTGATCTTTATTATTTCTCTTCTTCTTCTGGGTTTAGGCTTTATTTGCTGTTCTTTCTCCAGCTCCTTTAGGTGTAGGGTTAGGTTGTGTATATGAGACCTTTCTTGTTTCTTGAGTAAGGCTTGTTTTGCTATATACTTTCCTCTTAGGACTGCCTTTGCTGCATCCCAAAGATTTTGAACAGTTGTGTTTTCATTTTCATTTGTTTCCGTGATTTTTTTAAAATTCTTCTTTAATTTCCTGGTTGAACCATTCATTCTTTAGTAGGATGCTCTTTAGCCTCCATGTATTTGAGTTCTTTCTGACTTTCCTCTTGTGATTGAGTTCTAGTTTCAAAGCGTTGTGGTCTGAAAATATGCAGGGAATGATCCCAATCTTTTGGTACCAGTTGAGACCTGATTTGTGACCTAGGATGTGATTTATTCTGGGGAATGTTCCATAGGCACTAGAGAAGAATGTGTATTCTGTTGCTTTAGGATGGAATGTTCTGAATATATCTGTGAAGTCCATTTGGTCCAGTGTATCATTTAAAGTCTTTATTTCCTTGTTGATCTTTTGCTTAGATGATCTGTCCGTTTCAGTGAGGGGGGTGTTAAAGTCCCCCCACTATTATTGTATTGTTGTCAATGTGTTTCTTTGCTTTTGTTATTAAGTGGCTTATATAATTGGCTGCTCCCATGTTAGAGGCATAGAGATTTACAATTGTTAGATCTTCTTGTTGGATAGACCCTTTAAGTAGGATATAGTGTCCTTCCTCATCTCTTATTATAGTCTTTGGTTTAAAATCTAATTTGTCTGATATAATGATTGCCACCCCAGCTTTCTTTTGGTGTCCATTAGCATGGTAAATGTTTTTCCACCCCCTCCCTTTCAATTTGGGGATGTCTTTGGGTCTCAAATGAGTCTCTTGCAGACAGCATATCGATGGGTCTTGTTTTTTTATCCAATCTGATAGCCTGTGTCTTTTGATTGGGGCATTTAGCCCATTTACATTCAGGGTAACTGTTGAAAGATATGAATTTAGTGCCATTGTATTGCCTGTAAGGTTACTCTTACTGTGTATTGTCTGTGTTCCTTTCTGGTCTATGTTACTTTTAGGCTCTCTTTGCTTAGAGGACCCCTTTCAATATTTCTTGTAGGGCTGGTTTCGTGTTTGCAAATTCTTTTAGTTTTTGTTTGTCCTGGAAGCTTTTTATCTCTCCTTCTATTTCCATGACAGCCTAGCTGGATATAGTATTCTTGGCTGCATATTTTTCTCATTTAGTGCTCTGAATATATCATGCCAGTCCTTTCTGGCCTGCTGGGTGTCTGTGGATAGGTCTGTTGCCAGTCTAATGTTTCTACCATTGTAGGTTACAGATCTCTTGTCCTGAGCTGCTTTCAGGATTTTCTCTTTGTCTCTGAGACTCCTAAGTTTTACTATTAGATGTTGGGGTGTTGACCTATTTTTATTGTTTTTGAGGGGCTTCTCTGTGCCTCCTGGATCTTGATGCCTGTTTCCTTCCCAAATTAGGGAAGTTCTCTGCTATAATTTGCTCCAATATACCTTCTGCCCCTCTCTCTCTTTCTTATTCTTCTGGGATCCCAATTATTCTAATATTGTTTCATCTTATGGTATCACTTATCTCTCGAATTCTCCCCTCGTGATCCAGTAGTTGTTTATCTCTCTTTTGCTCAGCTTCTTTATTTTCTATCATTTCTATCATTCTGTCATCTTCTATATTACTAAATCTCTCTTCAGCCTCATTTATCCTAGCAGTTAGAGCCCCCATTTTTGATTGCACCTCATTAATAGCCTTTTTGATTTCAACTTGGTTAGATTTTTGTTCTTTTATTTCTCCAGAAAGGGTTTCTCTAATATCTTCCATGCTTTTTTTAAGCCCAGCTAGTTTCTTTAAAATCGTCATCCTGAACTCTAGTTCTGACATCTTACTAATGTCCGTATTAACTAGGTCCCTGGCAGTCGGTACTGCCTCTTGTTCTTTTTTTTGAGGTGATTTTTTCCATCTTGTCATTTTGTCCAGAGGAGAATAGATGAATGAGAGAACAAAATGCTAAAAGGGTAACAACAACCCCAGAAAAATATACACTAAACAAATCAGAAGAGACCTGAAACTGGGGGAAATGAAAGGGAAAGAAAGAAAAAAGAAAAAGATAAAAAAAACCCAACCAAACAAAAAAAAAAACCTGAGTATGATCAAATATGATCAGGCTGGTGCATAGATCAGTGCCACACTAGATTTTGGGTGTATTTTGGTGTGTTAGAAGAAAGTGCCTCCCAAATTTTAAAGAAAGAAAAGCTTATATATGTACAAAAATAAGGGTAAATACGATGAAGGGATGGAATATGACTGTAAAGATGATGAAATTTTTAAAGGATTTTATAAAAGGAATTGAAAAGAAGTTGTTTGAGAAAAGAAGAGGATTAAAAAAAAGGGGGGGAGAGAACGTGATCAGGCAGGAGACTAGAACAAAGCCATACACTAGAGATTTAGGGTATATTTTGGTCTGTTAGAAGAAACTGTATCCCAAAATTTTAAAGAGAGACCAACTTATATATATATATATCAAAAATAAGCTTAACTACTATGAAGGGATAGACTATGACTCTAAAAATGAAAAATAAAAAAGATTTTTTTAAAAAGGGGATTGATAAGATATTGGTTGAAAAAGGGAAAAAGAAAAATTAAAAAAAAAGTAAAAGAAAATTTAAAAAATTAACTTTGAAAGACTAAAAAATCATGGGAAAAAAGCCATGAATTCTATGTGCAGTATTCCCCTAGTGCTGGCATTCTGCTGTTCTCATTGATTGGTAAGTTTGGTGTTGGCTGGCTGTTTTTGCTGATCTTCTGGGGGAGGGGCCTGTTGCCGTGGTTCCCAAATGTCTTTGCCGGAGGTGGAATTGCCCCGCCCTTGCCAGGCCAGGCTAAGTAATCTGCTCCGGTTTGCTTTCGGGAGCTTTTGTTCCCTGCAAGCTTTCCGTACGGCTTTGGAGGACAAGAGTGAAAGTGGCAGCCTCCCAATCTCTGCCCCAGAGGAGCCGAGACCTCGGGGCCCCACTCCTCAGTGCGCCCCCAGAGAAAAGCAGTCAGTCACTCCCGTCTCCCTGGTCTCCGGCTGCACTGTGTGTTCACCCAGCCTGTGACCGAGCATTTCTTTCTCTGGCACCCGACCCGTATGGAGTCTCCAAACCCAGCAGATCCCTGCAGTGTGCTCCCCACCACTCCTCCCGGGGGAGGAAGGGGAGTCTCCTCGGATCTGCCGCTTGTTGGGTCCCTGCTGGAGGAGCAGTGGCCCGACTGTGCCTCGGATCACGGTTTATGGCAACCCCGAGCTGAGAGCCCACTCCTCGGCTCTGTCTCTGCAGCCGGCTTCCCCGCTCTGATACCTGGGAGCTCTGTCACACTCAGGCACCCCCGGTCTTTCTGTGAGCCCAAGGGTCCCGAGACCACACTGTCCCAGCGAGGGGTCCCCCCCACCCTGCTTAGCCACTGGAGCGACGTCCCTCAGCGGAGCAAACTTCTAAAAGTTCCAATTTTGTGCTCTGCTGCTCTGTCACTTGCCAGAATCGGCCGACGGAGGCCCCCTCCCCCACCGTCTGTCTTCCCAAGTATCACCTCGGATTCACTTCTCCGCACATCCTACCTTCCAGAAAGTGGTCGCTTTTCTGTTCAGAGAGTTGTTGCTATTCTTTTCTTCAATCTCCTGTTGAGTTCGTAGGTGTTCAGAATGGTTTGATCCCTATCTAGCTGAATTCCTGGGACCAGGTGAAATTTAGGTCTCCTACTCCTCTGCCATCTTGCTCCCCCTCCCCCCCGTGCTGAAGTTTTTAAAAAAGATAATGCTGTAATTGGGTCAGAGGCTTGATTGGGTGCCAAGCTACCATTAATTTTATAATAATTAAATTGTTCATATTAATATCCAAAAAATAATATACTAAACCTCCCTAAAAACTAAAGATTCTAGCAGCTTTTGCATTTCTAGCAGGTAGGAATTTCTCTATTCTATGATACAGGTTAAACATTTACTCATTTAACAAATATTCCCAGGCTGTCTATCATGTGTCAGGCATTATTTTAAACATTGGGGATTCAACAGGACACAAAAACAGCCAAAAATCTTTGCCTTCATGGTGTGGGAGACAACAATAAGCAAGATTAAAAAGTATGTTAGTGAAAGGTACTAAGGAAAAAAGTATAGAATAGGAAGCATGAGGTGGGGTACAGTTCTAGGCAGGGTGGTCTGGGAAAGCGTATGAAGAAGTGACATTTGAGAAAAGATCTTGGGGAAGCCTCTTCATGGTCTCAATACATTATATGTTCTAAATTAATTCTGACTCAGAGTTGAAGTTTAACAAGGTAGTGTGAAATTTCACCTCAGCCACATTTTGAGAGTCCCCCTTCCCTACGTCCCACTTCCTAGGGATGTTTGGGGTCCTCGGGGTTTCTGTCTTCCTCCTCCAAGTATGTTTCCAAGCCCTCATCTTACTCCAGCCTGGTTGCTCCTGAGGTCTCTGTGTCCAACCCTACATGGTTCCTTTGAGGGGCCAGTTGTGGGTACAGGAATCTTTTGCTATGGCTAAGAAGCCAAAATTTAATTTTGTCACCCAGGCATCCAAGTGCTATCTCATCAGAGGGGCTCTCCCCTGTGGGCATGTTACCAGTGAACTGGGGAGACCCTGGGCCCTGGGGCCTTGACCCAGCCCATCACAAAGATGATGCTGAAGGTTCTTGGCTTCCTCATGAGAAAGAATTCAAGGACAGACACAACACAGTGGACGAGTGACACAAGTGTGAAGTTTATTAAAGCTCAAGTATATTCTCCAGATGTTAGAGCAGGCAATCTGAAGAGAGAGCTGCGCACCCTGGGGTTTGGGTTTCTATCTTTTATTGACCGTTGCCAACTAGGGAGTGCAATATTCCTTACTTGGGGCAGGGATTTCTTGGAAGCAGGGTTTTGGCTTTTTCTTCCTTATTTGGTCGGGAGTTTCCTGTCATGGCACCCACCATCTTGGGCCTGCATGGTTTGATATGGCTTCTTGTGGAGTGCTACCAGGACAGGCCTCTGACTTTCCTGATAGCTGGCCATGGCTTCCTCATTGCTAGGCTTCAGGTATCCTGTTAGAATCTAACTGCCTATTCTAACAGACACAAGTCTGGGGTACTCTGGGAATTCCTCCCCAAACTCCCAACCCATCTTTAGTCTAGATGTCCCTCATGATGGGGCTACTTCTCTTCCTCAAATTTCAGCATACATCTTTCTAACAGCCCTTCTCACAGCCCAAGCACCCAAACAAAAGCCTGGGTGGTGGTTTTCCAGGTGTCTCTCTACCTTCGTTTTTAACCTCCAAGGTCATGGTAGCAAGGAAGTGACCTTTTTAAGATGGAATCTCAGAAGGAGAGCCCTTATTCCTTTGAGTCTTACTAAGGACAAAACAAAATTAATGTCTCAAATTACCTTGCCATGCATTCAAATAATGAATGTGGTCAATATGAATTATATTTATTTGTTAATATACTCAGAATTGTTTGAAAAAATACTTCTGTTCCCCTTTGGCCTATTAGCATTATGATTATTTGTGCTTGAATTTGGCGGGGGTAGGGGGGGAGACATTCCTTTAAGAATATTGTTACCTGGACTATTTTTTGCTATCTCTCCCTGCCCTACCGGTTGGGGGGTAGATTTACAATAGCTCAATTTATGTAAAAGACCAGTAAATTGTGGAGATGGAGTTGCTACTGGCCAGCAGAGAGATTAGGAGACTAAAACAGAGGGGTGAGGGTCAAATGGAAGAAAGGTAGGCGTGGAAGAAGGGAGAAGAACAGGAAAGGAGTTGGAGCACTGAGAAACAGGAAATGGAAGGGACAGAGGAGAAAATGAAGTTAGACACTCAGGATGAAGGGATGAAAAAAAAGAAATCTAGAATAAGGAGTGAGGACAATAAAGAAACAAGTGAGGAGCACTGACTTAGTGTTAAACTCATACAATCTGAAGGTCAGAAGTTTGACATGGGTGTCATTGGGCAAAAATCAAGGTGGTGGCAGGGCTGCATTTCTTTTTTTGGAGGCTTTAGAGCAGAATCCATTTCTTTAAGTTTTCCAGCTTTTAGAGGTTGTCTGCATACCTTAGTTTATGGTCCCTTTCCTCCTCGAACTTCAAAGCATATCTCTGACGATTCCTTTTTTTTTTTTTTTAAGATTTTATTTATTTATTTGAGATAGAGAGCGAGAGCCAGGAGACAGAGGGAGAGGGAGAGGGAGAAGCAGACTCCCCACTAAGCAAGGAGCCCAGTGTGGGGCTCAATCCCAGGACTCTGGGACCTGAGCCACTCAGGCACCCCTCTGATCATTCTTCTATAGTCACATCTCTCTCATAGCCAGGAAAGATTCTCCATTTTTGAGGAGCCATGTGATTAGATCGTGCCCACTTGGATAATCCAGGATAATCTCCCTATCTCAGAATCCTTAACAATGACATCTGCCAAGTGCCTTTTGCCATAAAAGGTGATATAGTCACTATTTCTGGGAGTTAGGATAAGTACATCTTGGAGGGGGCATCATTGTGCCAGTCACAAAGATTATGTAGCCCTAATTGGAACCCTCTGTGTAGATCAAAAAAATCAAGCAGTATACTACCAGGTGGGTGTATTTCCAGGCTAGGAAACATCAAATGTGTTTTAGCATCCATACCATTTAAAATGTAGAAATAGAATGTCATTTATTCTCAAAGAATTAAGGCATGTGTATTTTGGTAAAGAAAAAGGCATACTTTTTTTATTATATTCTTATGTAAAACAGCAAAAAATAAATGGATGAACTTTGAAACCTTATACAAAATCCCTTACTCTGGTAACCTGGAGCCCAGGACTAGGTAGTAAGCCACTGAAGTGCTGGTTCATGGTGAGCGTGTTTCTTCTTGGTGCTTCTTTGCTAAGATGCTTATGGATTCAGAATAACCACAGGTGACTCTGGATGGCAGCTTCAGTTGACCCCCAACATGATGCCTAAGTGGCCTCTCTTCGATGGAGAGTTGATCCTTGTTTCTATGTAGCTAAGGGGCATTCTGTAGATTCATTTCCTCATTCATACACATTCATGTCCTTAACATTTACCACACATGATTATACCCAGTAATTAGCCCTTGATGGAGAACATTAATAAGAATCCCCTTATGAATTTAATTCCACCATCTGATTCTGATTCTGATTCATGCCCTGTTCTCATCTTTCTACTCTTGTACCAGCTCTCTGGACAAGCTGGGAGTAGAAGTAAAAAATTCCATGTAAGAAAAATGAGGTCTGGGAGAGAAAAAGGAAGTTTGTGATTTACAGGCTGCAATTCAAAAATAGACCTGACCTTTTTGCTTAAAAAGACTCCAGGAAGGAAATGTAGTGGCTCAAATTATTCACAGACAGGGCTATTTATCTTATGTTCCCTTCAAATGGAAAGTAGCACTTGTTTGTTGAATATAGAGTTCCAAGCACTTGCTGGTCACTGTTAGTACTAGGTATCCTCATGGGTTTTTGGGTAAGAGTTTACATAAGAAGTCACATTATATTTGTCTGTGTATAAACATATAGATTCATGTAAAACCACCTTAATATTTGTCAAACACTTGGCTTTGTAGAGTACTTTTACCTCAGCTATTTCATCTTGTCTCACAGCAACTTGGAAGGTGATCAGAGCAAATAGGAAAATGGAGTCAGAGCAATTAGCCATATAATTCTCATCTCACTTGGTCACAGGGCTAGGTAGCAAGAGTTTAGATTAGAACCAGCTTTCCTAACTTTCCAACCAGGGCTTTTCGTACTTGATTGTCGATTAAAAAAAATTCCAGTAACTCAAGAGTTAAAGCAGAATTTTAATGACTTCAGAACTGTCAGAGCTGTAACACCAGTTTTCACTTACAATGTGTATTTTAGGATTATTTGACTGTAATTTGGTGATGGTGGGAATAAGAAACAAAAAAAAAATGGCATTTCATGCAATATTATATAAAAACATAACAAGATCTTGAAAACTGCAATATTATATAAAGAACTAAGAAAAAACACTTTCTGTACTATTTTAGAACATGGTTTTAGGACATGGCTTTGACCACATAATGAATATAAGGATCAAACAGTAAATGCAGACATGACCTTTGACCTTAATTGTTCAACATGCACAGAGCTGAGCATTTTCTGGTAAATGTAATTATTCCCACCAAAAATGGGGTAAATAATATGCCTTTAAATCTAAAGTTAGGCTGTAGAGTTTAGAATTCTACCTTTTACCCTACATGTTTCTTTTCCTTGCTGTCTAATCTAGGTCAGTTGTACAAAAAATGTTTTTACTTAAAAATGGTCATCATATTTTGGGGGGCTGGTTTGGACTCAGTATGATTTTCTGGATCATTTATACCATTTGACCAGGTTGAGATTTTGTTTTTGCTTTTTTATGCCAGTCTAAAAGTACACAAAACCTGTTTCTTCCTGGTTTTACTCATCAGTTTTCAGTAAATAACAACTTTTAATCTTTCAAAGATATACTTTAAAATTAAGTGATTTGTCTTTTTTACCTAATAATTTCTTCCTGCCTCTTGAAATATTTCTGTAGCCGTATTAAATATTGGCAGGAAAAAATCTCCACACACACAAAAAATTCCTCTTAAGTTTCCATGTGTATTTTGCTGATGATATTTGTGGCAGATAGGAATATTGTATTGTTAGATAGATGAAAGTGGCTTCTGTTTGGAATGCTACTTTTGTCTGTAAGGAATTAGATCTGGGTTACATAAAGGGCAGGCTCATGAAACCTGTCCAGTGCCACCATCTTACCTCATGCAAGGAGCATAAAACAACTCTTCAGGCTTTTATTCATCAAAATGGAATGTGTTTCATTAGGAATTCTACTCAAAGAGTGAGACTGCATACTGAGAAAATTATGTAGCGATCATCTTTCCCTAACCTAAAAAATAAAATACAAATGTGGAAAAGTTCACAGCATTTCACATCCTTTAGCCTGCCCCACCCATGACCACCTGGTGACATGGTTTAACCAAGAGGGGGTACTGTGGACCCTCAATGGTCTCAATATTAAGAGTCTGTGCAATAACTTCGAGGTCCTTCTCTGATTAGCTGTGTTTTCTCATTTGCATTTGTAGGCTGGAGAACAACTGGAAAGTCCACATCTAAAAATAAACAAAGCAAAGCAATAAACACCATCTGATCATGTTACATTTCCTTTAATGGGGCAAGTGGTGGATATTTTTGTTGAAATGATGATTGAAAAACCAATTCATTTCATAAGATATTGAGGATGCCTGACCTTTAAAGGATTTCAAAAGAGAGGAGACACTGTCTTTACTATTCAGTTAAGTTCTGTCAGTTATAGAATTAGAAAACTAAAGCACTGAAACCAACTTTCAAGTTCAGGCAATTGCTGAACCTGGTGTACCTGAGCTTTAGTTTTCACCATCTTGTGGGGATGAGGACAGGTCCATCACATAGACCCTAATGTATATCTGTATTAAAAATGCCTCTTAAAGTTGTTCAGTGTACAATTACATATATGGCCCTGGTTGGGAGAGAGGTCAAAGCCCAGAGCTTGCTTAGATGACAGTTTAATAGGAAGCTCCCCACATAAAGCTAGTATCCAAAATGGTTATGCACTCTCTAAATCACCATACCCCTAAATCTACAAGGAAATTTGTTAGTCGTGAGTTTTGGTGCTGAGGTAAAAAAGGAAAGAACTCCCCTACAAATATTTAATGGCAAGCCAATGAGCACACATATTGGCAGACCAAATTTAAATATCTATATGTTCTAAGAAATTGCAAGCTGATAGTTTAATTTAAAATGGTCCAGTATAAGATGTGCTCCCAAGCACCTACCAGAAGAGGATGGCCCCATCTTCAACCCAGACCTTAAAGAATCACTGAAATATTGCTAAAACACATGAACTCAAGGTAAAAATGAATAGAAAGATAGGGGAGATAGAGTTAGAGAAATAGAGACCCTCAAAAAATAACTAAAAAATTATAAGAAACATGAACTCAGTAAAAAACAGGGAGAGAGAGCAAGCGAGAGAGATTGAAATATTGAAACGGAGAGAGTGAAAGATTACACACAAAAACAATGCACACTGAGAGCTAGTAGAAACAATAGAAGGCCAAATCAGACTCAGAAAGACTTCAAATCCCTCACTTTTAAGACACAGAATTAAAAAAAATATATATGTGTTTAAGTGATCAAGTGGATTTTGAAACTAATACAAAAGAACTTGAGATCAAAATATCTGAAAATTTCAAAACCTGATGAATGGGTTTAACAGCTAAAGAGAGAATTAATGAAGTGGAAGACAGATCTGAGGAGGTTAATCAGAATGTCACACAGAGAAACACAAAAATAAATATGAAAGAAGTTAAAGGACATGAAGAATAGAATGATAAAGTCTAACATATCTGATAAAACTTTCATAAAGTAAAAGTTTAGAGGCAATATTTGTGGTTTTAATGGCTAAGAATTTTCCAGAAAGACACCAATCCACAGATTCAAGAACCAGACAGGATAAATTAAAGAGAAACTCATATTTAAAACATTTTAATGACTTTGAAAAACACTAAAGACAATTTTTTTTTTTTTAGAGAGAGAGAGGGAGAGGGGTGAGGGAGGAGCAGAGGGAGAGAGAGAGAATCTTAAGCAGGCTCCATGCCCAGCACAGAGCCTAATGCAGGACTCACTGTGGGGCTCCACAGGGGGCTCTATCTTACAACTCTGAGATCATGACCTGAGCCAAAAATCCATGAGCCAAAATCAACAGTTGGATGCTTAACTGACACCCCCTCAAAGACAATGGTTTTAACAGCAGTTTTATTTCACAATAGCAAATATAGAAGCCCCAAAACTATGGAATTATAATTTTAATATGCCAAAAGAAGCTATCAACCAAAGTTTGTTTACAAACGGTCTTGTTACTTTTTTTAAACCATGATATAAAGGCATTTTCAGACAATAAAAATGGAAATTGTGCCACCAACAGATTCAGTTTAAAAGCTGTAATTCAGGCACAAAAAAAGTGTTTGTAGATGGAAAATTTGTGCTGTAAAAAGGAATGACTGGTAAAGAAAATGGTAGGTATATGAATAAAAATAAGGGTTTATTGACTGTATACAGCAATAATAATTTAGGAGACTTAAAATTAAGATAAAACTAGAATACAAGAATAGTGTATAAATGAAAAAGGAAGTGATCAGAGTTAAAATGTTAAAAAGTTCTTGTATTGTTCAGGAGGGGGTAAAGATAAGAATTAATTCTAAACTTTGATAACAAGTATGCTTAATAAATGTTACCCTAAAAGAACAGGGCAGAGAATATAATTTCCAAACTGGAGGAGGGAAAGGAATGAAATATGAAAAAAATATTCTATCATTAAAAAGAAAAAATAAACAGAAAAAAATGTCAATTTAAAGTGATCATTAAAAAAATTAATAACTAAATATAACTAATTATAAGTATCTAGCCCTAGTTACTCAGGTAGTCAATAATAGAGCTGGTATTCAAACCTAGGCAGTATTTCCTAAGTCTTTTAAAAACTATGCTATACTAGCTCTCATGAAAGAGTAAGTTAGTAGAAAAAAAAATCAAAATATATCATTAATTTTAATAAATAAAATGGACTTAATACCTTTTTAAAAAAAAATGTTCTCAAACTGAATAAATCCCACCCCCTACCATATGTTGTTTGTAAAATACACATCAAAAAAATATAAGAGCAAAATAATTGAGAGTAAAAAGATGTAAACATCTTTACCACACAAACACTACTAAAGAGAAAGCTAATGTAACTATATTTTAACAAAGTAAAAGACAAAAAGCATTGATAGAGCTAAAGAGTAACTATGTAATATAATATTCAGTTCACCAAATAGCTATTAAAGTTCTAAACTTATATACGCTAATAAAATAGCCTCAAAATACATGAAGCAAAATTGATAGAACTTTATAGAAAAATAGAGAAATCCATCATCACAGTAGAAGATTTGAATGCTTCTTTCAGTAACTGATGAAGCAAACGAAAAATTCTTTAAGGATATAAAACATTTGGTAAATACAGTGTTCTGGACTAAATTGTGTCACACACACTGCCCCCCCTCCCCCAGTTCATATGTTGAAGTTCTAACCCCCAGTACCTCTAATGTGAATCATATTTGGAGAGAGCACCTTTAAAGAGGTAATTAAGTTAAAATGAGGTCCTCAGGGTAGGCATTCATTCAATATAACTGGTGTCATTATAAGATGAAGATATTAGGACATAGATACACGGAGGGAAGACCATGTGAAGACATGAGGAGAAAATGGCCATCTACATGCCAAGAAGAGAGGCCTCAGAAGAATTCAACCCTGTCACACCTTAAACTTCGACTTCTAACCTCGAGAATTGAGAGAGAATAAATTTCTGTTGTTTAAGCCACCCTGTCTGTGGTACTTTGTTAACAGCAGCCCTAGCAAACTAGTACATATAATAAATTGGATTTATTTAATAGTCATATATGAAACAGTGAAACTAAAAAATGCAGAATGTATTATTTTGAAGCAATGTGGAACATTTATAAAAATTAAGTTATAGGATGTAAAGCAAGCCTCAAGATATTTTGAACTATTGAGTCATGTTTTCCATAATTTCTGATCACAATGCAATTAAGTTAGACACAAACAAAAATAAAGAACCTGAAAAATCCCCACAGGTTTACAAATTAAGACACATATAGGCCTAACTTATAGATCAAAGAAAAAATTATGAAGTGGGGGAAAGATGGCAGAGGAGTAGGGGACCCTATTCCAACCAGTCCCCAGAATTGAGCTGGATATCTACCAGACCACTCTGAACACCCACAAAATCAGCCTGAGATGTAGGAAGATAGATCTGGATCTCCACAAACAGAATCTTGCAGGTGGTTGGTTTCGAGGTACGAACTGGGGAGCCGTGATTCTGGGCACATATCAGAGGATAAATGGAAGGGGGAGGGAGCCCAGCTATCGGGATCCTATACCGCCGGTGAGCGATAGCCTCCCATGCTGGGGACTGGGCACAGACTTGCAGACTGGTAGCGATGGGGAAAGGACTTTAGGGCAGCCCCCCGGACGGAAACCCGGAGAGGTGGGGCTGCATGTGCGAACTGGGGGTGGCTGGTGGTTTTAGAAGCACAAAGGGCAGAGACGTGCCCTGACCTGGAGGTGAGGACTGGGAGGCTTGCTGAGGGTCCCACAACCCAGGATGCTGCAGTTTATAGCAGCACAGACAGAAACAGAGAGAGTGTGGCCTGGAGAGCTCACTGAAGAACAGACTGCGATCTCTCCACTCTGAGGCAGTCTGCTCTAACTCTCGGAAGAGACACGGAAAGCCGCCAGGGAAAGCCACCAGAACAGAACAAAAGCCCCCCAAAACCGGTTTTCACTGAGCCCATACCCTGCCACAGGGGGCAGGGTAACTCTGTCCAAACAGGGTTGCCTGAGTAACAGCATGGCAGGCCCCTTCCCCAGAAGACAGGCTGGGAAAAGAAGAGGCCAGCAACCCTAAGGTCCCTAGAAAACAGGTGCATCTTGCTTGGGTTGTGGTCAATAATTTGGACTCCATACATTCCCTCAACCACCCCTCAACAGAATGACTAGGAGGAGGAACCCCCAAAATAGGAAAGACTCAGAGACTATGACTTATGCCACAGATTTACAAATGGATTCAGATATAACCAAGGTGTCAGAGATGGAATTCAGGCTAGCAATTGTGAAGCCAATAGCTAGAATGGAGAAATCAATTAATGGCAACACAAAGTCTCTAAGGGCAGAAATGAAAGCTGAATTGGCAGAACTTAAAAATGCAATCAGTGAGATCCAATCTAATCTAGATAATCTAACAGCTAGGGTAAGCGAGGCAGAAGAACGAATTAGTGACCAATTAATAAACAAAAAGGGAAAAGAGGAGGCCAGAGAAAAACAACTCAGAACCACAGAACACTCATGAAAGAAATTGAGGAAGACACAAAAAAGATGGAAAAACATTCTATGCTCATGGATTGGAAGAATAAACATTGTTAAAATGTCTATGCTACCCAGAGCAATCTATACTTTCAATGCCATCCTGATCAAAATTCCAATGACATTTTTCAAAGTGCTGGAACAAACAATCCTAAAATTTGTATGGAATCAGAAAAGACCCCGAATCGCCAAGGAAATGTTGAAAAAGAAAAAGCTGGGGGCATCACGTTGCCTGATTTCAAGCTATATTACAAAGCTGTGATCACCAAGACAGCATGGTACTGGCACAAAAACAGACATATAGACCAATGGAACAGAATAGAGAGCCCAGATATGGACCCTCAACTCTAGAGTCAAATAATCTTCGACAAAGCAGGCAAAAATATGCAATGGAAAAAAAAGACAGTCTCTTCAATAAATGGTGCTGGGAAAATTGGACAGCCACATGCAGAAGAATGAAACTCGACCATTCTCTAACACCATACACAAAGATAAACTCAAAATGGATGAAAGACCTATATATGAGACAGGAATCCTTCAAAATCCGAGAAGAGAACATAGGCAGTAACCTCTTTGACATCGGCCACAGCAACTTCTTTCAAGACACATCTCCAAAGGCTAGTGAAACAAAAGCAAAAATGAACTTCTGGGACTTCATCAAGGAAACAGTCAACAAAACAAAGAGGCAACCAACAGAATGGGAGAACATATTTGCAAATGACACTACAGGTAAAGGACTAGTATCCAAGATCTATAAAGAACTTCTCAAACTCAACACCCAAAAAACAAATAATCAAGTCAAAAAATGGGCAGAAGACATGAACAGACACTTCTCCAAAGAAGACATACAAATGGCTAACAGACATATGAAAAAATGTTCATCATCATTAGTCATCAGGGAAATTCAAATCAAAACCACATTGAGATACCACCTTACACCAGTTAGAATGGCAAAAATTGACAAGGCAAGAAACAACAAATGTTGGAGAGGTTGTGGAGAAAGGGGAACCCTCTTACACTGTTGGTGGGAATGCAAGTTGGTACAGCCACTTTGGAAAACAGTGTGGAGGTGCCTCAAAAAATTAAAAATAGAGCTACCCTATGACCCAGCAATTGCACTACTTGGTATTTACCCCAAAGACACAGATGTAGTGAAAAGAAGGGCCATATGCACCCCAATGTTCATAGCAGCAATGTCTGCAATAGCCAAACTGTGGAAAGAGCGGAGATACCCTTCAACAGATGAATGGATAAAGAAGATGTGGTCCATATATACAATGGAATATTACTCAGCCGTCAGAAAGGATGAATACCCAACTTTTACATCAACATGGATGGGACTGGAGGAGATTATGCTAAGTGAAATAAGTCAAGCAGAGAAAGTCAATTATCATATGGTTTCACTTATTTGTGGAACATAAGGAATAGCATGGAGGCTATTAGGAGAAGGAAGGGAAAAATGAAGGGGGGAAATCGGAAGGAGAGATGAACCATGAGAGACTATGGACTCTGAGAAACAAACTGAAAGTTTTAGAGGGGAGGAGGGTGGGGGGATGAATGAGCCCGGTGATGGGTATTGAGGAGGGCACATACTGCATGGAGCACTGGGTGTTGTACGAAAACAATGAATCGTGGATCACTGCATCGAAAACTGGTGATGTATGGTGACTAACATAACATAATAAATAAAATTTTAAAAAAAGAGAGAGACATCGCCCCCAAAAAAGAAAAAAATTATGATGGAAATTAGAAAATATTTAGAGCTCAGATTATAAGAATAATATAAAAACATGTGTGTGACACTAAAATGGTACTTATAGGAAAATTTATAGCCTTAAATGCTTAATATCACAAAAGAAGAAGCACTGAAAATTAAGTGTAAAAATTAAGAAGTTAGAAAATTAACAAGTTAAGAGAAATAATAAAGAATAAAAATTAAAAAGAAACAAATATACAGAGAATCAAACCCAAAAGTTATTTTTTTGAGACCAATTAAATTTTCAAATATCTGGTAGAATGGCTGAAAAAAAAAAAAAGCAGAAATAACCAATATAAGGAATGAAAAATGGGACAGTAATACAGATCTTATAGATGCATGAAAGGTAATAAGAGGAAATTTTTAAAAAACTAGTTTTTTAATAAAGATAGCAAATCTAAATGGCCTATAAACATTAATACATTGAATCAATAATTTAAAATTTGTACAATTGCACATTAGCCCAGAAAGTCCTACAAAATCCTGTAGAAAGAAATAAATCCAATAATACATAAACTCTTTAAGAAAAGTTTAAAAAGAAGGAATAGTTTCTAATTTATTTCATGAGGCGTAATCTTGGTATAGAACCCTATAAGGAAACTTTGAGAAAGGAAAATTGTAGACCAACCTCAATCATTAACATAGATACAAACATCTAAAACAAAATATCAGCAAACCCATTTCATCAAAAAATAAAATAGTTAATACATTATGACTGCATTGGGTTTAATCTCAGAATACAAGATTATCTTAACTTTGGAAAAACAATTTATATCTTTCTTCATATTAACAGATTAAAGGAGAAAAATCATGACCATCTCAATTGGTGAAGAAAAAATATTTGATAAAATTTCACACTCATGATAAAGTTCTAACAAAAAAGGAATAGGAGACTATTTTCTTAACCTGATCAAAAACCTACAGCAAGACTCATAATTAGGATCCAATTTTGAAAGCATCTTCTCTTCGGGGCGCCTGGGTGGCTCAGTTGGTTAAGCGACTGCCTTCAGCTCAGGTCATGATTCTGGAGTCCTGGGATAGAGTCCCGCATCGGGCTCCCTGCTTGGCAAGGAGTCTGCTTCTCCCTCAGACCCTCCCCCCTCTCATGTGCTCTCTTTCTCATTCTCTCTCTCTCAAATAAATAAATAAAATCTTAAAAAAAAAAAAAAGAAAGAAAGCATCTTCTCTTCAACATTTTACTGGTAGTCTCAGCAAATACAGAAAGGCAAGAAAAAAGAAAGGGACTCCTGGGTGGCTCAGTTGGTTAAGCATCTGCCTTTAACCCAGGTCATGATCCCAGGGTCCTGGGATTGAATCCTGCATTGGGCTCTTTGCTCAGTGGGGAGCCTGCTTCTCCCTCTGCCTGCCACTCCCCCTGCCCGTGTGCATTCTCTTTCTCTCTGACAAATAACTAAAGTCTTTAAAAAAGAAAGAAGGAAAAAAAAATCATAAGGATGGGAAGGAAGAATCAAAACTATCACTATTCACAAATGATAGAAGCAGTTATATAGAAACCCTGAAGAATTTACAGATAAATAATTGGAAATGGAGAGTTTAGCTAGTTTCTTTAATTCAAAATCAATGTTTAAAAAAGTACATTTCTGAAAAACAAGTAGAAAACTAATTTATTTATAATTATATAAAAATTGATATTCAGGAATAAATGTAACCAAAGATATCTTTAGCAAAAGCCAGTAAAGAAGACCTAAATAAATGAAAGGATATATCACATCATATGTTGGAAGACACATTTTTTTTAATATCAATACCATGTAACTGATCTACAGAGTCACTGCAATTCTAAACAAGATCTCAAAGGTTTTATTTAAATACCTTTTGTTTAAAAACTTGACAAAGGTGATTCTAAAATTTATATGGAAAAGCAAAAGTCCAAGGATATGTAAGACTCCCCTGAAAAACAGGGCAGGAAGACTTGCCTAAAGAGTACTAGAAATTTTTATAAGTGGGCCTGGTGTTGCATACAGATAGACAAAATCAGCAGTGAACCAGAAAAGAAAGCCCAGAAACTCCTCTATCCATCTATTGAATCTTAAGTTATGCTAAAACCAAGACTAGAAATCACTGTGCTGTGACAATTGGCTTTCTATATGGAAAAGAAATGAAATTGGAACCATATACCATACCACATGTAAAAATCAATCCAGATGATTAAACATGTAAATGTGAAACACAAAACTATAAATCTTGAGAGGACCATATAGAACAAGACTTTTATATCCTTGGGATAGGGAAAGATTTCTTAAAACACAAAAATCACTGAACATAAAGGCAATGATTGACATTTTATTACATTAAAACTCAGAACTTTGGTGTATCAGAAAACACCATAGAGTGAAAAACACCAAGATAAAAACTGGGAGAATAAATTTTAAAAAAAATAATGAAGAGTTAAACCCGAATATAAAAAATCAGTTAGGGGCACCTGGGTGGCTCAGTTGGTTAAGCGACTGCCTTCGGCTTGGGTCATGATCCCAGAGCCCTGGGATTGAGCCCTGCATCGAGCCCCACATTGAGCCCCGCATCGGGCTCCCTGCTCCTCGGGGAGCCTGGTTCTCCCTCTCCCTCTGCTGCTCCCCCTGCTTGTGCTCTCTCTCTCTCTGTGTCAAATAAATAAATAAAATCTTTTTAAAAAATCAGAAAAAGATAGATATAATAAAAACCTGCAAAAGATTTGAATAGGCAATTCATAGAAGGAGAAACTCAAATGAATAATAAGCATATAAAAAGATGTTCAACTTTATTAGTAATCAAGGAGACAAAAATTAGAACCACAGTGGTATACCATTTCCCACCCACCAGTGTGGCACACAATTAGTCTGGTGATGTCAAGGATGTGGAGCAACAGGAGCAACTCTTATTAACTGTTAGTAGGAATGGATATTAGTGCAACAATTTTGCAGAACAACTTGGCATCATCTAATAAGGTATACTTGTACAAACGCTTTGACTAAGGTATTCACTCCTAGCACTCACGCACCAGAAGACACGTACACGAACATTCATAGCAGCATTGTTTGTAATGGCAAACAAGTGGAAACTACTCAAATATGTGTCAGCAGTAGAATGGATAAATAAATTTATGGTATGTTCTCACAGAAGACTATTATACAGAAGTGAAAGTGAATGAAAGGCAGTCACAATGTGAATGGATCTCAGAAATATGATGTTGAGTGAAAAAAGCAAGTTGGAGGATAAATGTGGAGTCCATTCACTTAAATTTCAAAAATATGCAAAACCAACCAATGTACTCGTTAGGAATGTAAATATATATAGTTGTAATACTAAAAAGGATAGTAAGGAAATGATTACATTATAATAGCCAGGACATGGATGGAGACAACCTAAGTGTTTATCAATGTTTGGATAAAAAAAAAAAGGTATGTGTGTATGCTTGCACACATGAACATGTGATGGAATATTATTCTGCCATAAAAAAGAAAGGATCTTGCCATTTGTAACAACATGGATGGAACTTGAGTACATTAAACTAAGTGAAATTTAGAGAAAGACAAATACTCTATGATCTCACTTATATGTGGATTAAAAAAAAGCTTATAGAAAAAGAGATCAGATTTGTGGTTACCAGAAGTGTGAGTAGTTAAAAGGTACAAACTTGCAGTTTTAAGATAAATAATTTCTGGGGATGTAATGTACAACATGATGACTATAGTTAATACTGCTGTGTGGTATATTTGAAAGTTGCGAAGAGAGTAAATCCTAAAAGTTCTCATCACAGGGAAAACCTTTTTTTCCTTTTTTTTTTTTTTGTATCTATATGAGAATATGGATGTTACCTAAACATATTGTGGCAATCATTTCATAAATATATATAAGTCAAGTAATTATGCTGTACACTTTAAACAGCACTGTATGTCAAATATCTCAATAAAACTGAAGGGAAAAAATGATTACAAATGATTTAAGACAGCAGAGGGAAAGTCAGCAAGGAACTGAAGAGGTAATGGCAATATTCTTTTTATGAAAAGTATAAAGTCAAGTCATGATAGCTGTGTGTATTCAATATTTAATAAAAGCAATAACAGATTAAGGAATTAAGGGAATTACCCCCAAAATCTCAACCAGTAACCTATCGAATTAGGGCTTGAAATAGAATTGTCTGACTCCAAAGCCCTCAGTTGTGGCCACTAGCAGTATCTGCTCTCAAAGTAGCTGGCATAAGAGGCTGATAACCAACTTTCCTATCTCCCCTCACTTTGTGAATTTGATGCCTTGCTTAGGCCCATGGGATCTTCCATTCCCTACCATGGGTGAATCTGTGGAGAACAAAAAAACTTCTCCTTTTCTGAAGGAAGGGTATTCAGTTTCCTTCTCTAGTCAAATCTTGGTCTACCCTTCTCTACAATGTGTATTTTTTAAGTGAGGTAAGATGCACATAACATTAATCGTAATTCACCACTTTTATCTAGTTTCAAAACCTTTTCCCAAAAGGAAACTAGGGACCCGTTAGGCCTCCCTCCCCCAGGCCCTGGCAAACATCAGTCTACTTTCTGCCTCAATAGATTTATCTGTTCTTGTTATTTCGTATAAGTTACATCATGCAATAATTGTTCCTTTGTATTCGGCTTCTTTCACTCAGCATAATGTTTCCAGGTGCTTCCACATGGTAGCATGGTTCAGTATTTCATTACTTTTTATGGGTGAATAAAATTTCCCCTCCTCTACTTTTTTGTAATTTTCTCCTCAGAGCCTCCTGACTTACAGCTGGATTATAGCTATAGAGTATATGTATAGCTATATAAGCTGGGTTATACCCTTTCACATTTCCCCCTTTATTTAGTTAAATCTTACTGCTCCTGCTTTTTTTTTTTCTTTAACAAACTGCCTGGGATTCCAGCTGCTTTTCCTCTATCATATTTCACTTTGATGGCATGAGCCCTTGTCTGAACATATTCCACTTTGGGTTATTTGCAAATATGGTCTCTGCACAACTTCTGCTTCATTCAATTCCTTGATAAAACTATTCAGTAGAAAAGCCCAATATGACCGTAACTGCTTTGTCTGGCATGAGAACATAATTTGCCATCTTATCCATACATTGCAGGGAGATATTGTGCCAAACGTTTTGCTGGTATCAAGATTCATCCATTTCAGGGTTCTCTATCTCCATAATCTCCTCCCCCTTAACTCCTCATTCTTTATGTCTTCAGCTTTAAATGTCACTTCCTCAGGGAAGCTGTCTTTACCTGCATCCTTGGTTTGCTTTGCCAGGGTGTTCAGAGATAACCGGTTCCTATTTATGCTCTTGCTTCTGTTCCTTGTTACACTGTCTCCCAAGTCAGGCCCCCTCGTGTTTATTATCACAGCCCCTGTGCCTCTTCTTTGGTATGTTTATTATATTTTTAAATTAACTAGCTCTTTGTGTCATTATTTGACGTTTGTTGCCCCATGTCCTCTGCTAGATCATAAAATCCAAGATAGCAGGGGCCATGTATTTCTTTTTTTCTAGCTCCCGCTGCGGTGTCTAACAAATATTAAGTGCTCAATAAATGTTTGCTGTGGAAAAACTATCTTAATAAACCTGTCCAGTAAATTTACTCACTGAACCTTGATAGCCAAAAATTGAAGAGACTTTGGATCCACTTTGAGCCGCTTTTGGGGTAGCATTCTGAGCACACTCACTCGTTCTGGTCTCCTGGCCAGAGCCTTGGTGAGCTTACTTGATATAGTCATATAAAGAAGAAGCAAAGGACTTCGGATTAGTTAGTTGCAAGAATTTTTTTCCATGAATTAATTTTAAAAATGGGTTCCTTTTGGTTGGGGGGAAGGAGGTAGGAAGGAGATTGAGTAAGGGTTGGTGAAACAAGGGAAGGTGAATTTAATCACTTCCTTGTGCCCTTTTCCTGGGCAGCAATGTGTGATGAATGCTAAAGAGCAAATGTAATAAATGTCTCAATATCTTGGCTGAGAGCAAGAGTCTAATTACAAGCCATATGGCCTCTTCAACTCAGTGGCTGTGAATTTATTTGGGTTTTATCCAATGAGTATCAAGAGCAGTTAAGCAATCAATAGATTTTTCTATCACTGAATTTCATATTTTTAGATCCAAGGTCAACACTCTAAATTCTTCTCTTTAGATATCTTATTCCCTCTCCTTCCAAAAAAGTGGGGAAATCATGATTGCACAAAAAATCTTTAGGATTTAACTGGGAGTTTTCAGTCCATTGCCTTCAGTTTGGAAAAAACAAACAAACAAACCTGAAGTTAGCTGTTGTATTCTTGGTTTGTTTTGCCAGGATGTTTAGAGATAACTGGTTCTCGTTTATGCTCTTGCTTATGCTCGCTCTCTCTCTCTCTCTCACACACACACACACACACACACACACACACACACAGAGTCCTGGGAAACAGGGTACCTCAAGATGGTCTACAAAGTTCTCTTGGCTAGTAGTAGTCTGATTTCGTTGTGGTCTTCAGCCAACAGAGGAGTATGGGGTCTAAATGAGATTGTTTTAAATATACCACTAAAAAATTCACAAAGTGGAACTTCTAATTTGTGAACATTTGAAAGGAAGGATAATCACCTGGTGCCCATTACCTTTACCTTTCAAGTTTCAAATTTTCCAAGATAAAAAAAAGGGGGTGATGGTCTTCCCCTAGACACTTTCTTTCTTCTATTTGATCCTGATTGATTCATAAGAATAATAGCATTTCCCTGTGCTCCTAGGATCCCACTGGGAGTATATCTTTATTTTGAGAAAGAAATGGATATCCATTTATAAGTTCTGTAGTTTCCAGTGAATATTGAAGATGCCACTGAACTTTTCCCCTGAACTAAGGGTAGAAGCTGAATTATATGAATTATATTATATTATATATGAATTATACCCTTTCACATAGTTGAAAGAGATACAAATACTAAAGCCAATCTTTCCTTTCTACTGCCAAATCCTACCCTATACCACTATTCTCAAACAGAAACTGGTACTATTTTACAGCATCAGAAGTTATCTTAGGCTTTAGCCAGTGTTGAGGAGTAGGCATGTTTGAAATATGCACTTAATAAAAAAAATCCAAGAAAAATTATAGGCTTTAGATATAAAACTAAAATTATTAAATATATCAAGGTAGGTGAAAAACATTTCTAATGTTTTTTTTTAATAAGTCAGTTGGTTAAAAAAGAGTTTGATATTTTAAATTTGGATTTTCATAAATTAAGAGATTTGTACAATGTTCTATAATGTATCCTTAAAAGCAAAGTTTGAGGTGTTTAGTCACTGAATTCAAATCAGAAATATATTCCTCTAGCTAGTTCCTGTTCTTTCTTCTTCTTTGTTAGTCTAGTTAGGCATAGGAGGCAATAAGTATTAAGCAGCTATAACTTTTATTCTGGAGAGAGGATAATCTCATATTAGTTTTATTATACTTTTTATCTTGGCATTTCTGGAAATTAAATTCAGAGTAATATAATAAATGCTAACCATACTTTTTTGAAAATTAATACATATGAAAAATAAATTTTCAATTGTAATTTCATATACTGGCCAAGTCTCTAAGCACAGTATAATCTGTAGCATAGCATTTAGATTGATAATTAATATAAAACTCTTGCTCCACCTACTTCTCCCCACTGCACCTTATCATCTCGGTTAACTTCAGTCTTCCCTAAAAGCAGGGCATTATGCTCTGGAGGAATTTTGTTCTGTTCCTTACCAGTGAGTATCAAGCTTGAAATAAGGATTTATAGTCCATACAGGGAAATATTTCAGCAGTACTGGCTACATAACTACAAAACCCAATGCAAAATGAAAATGTGGTATAGCTGATTCAAAAGCTAAGAATTTGAAGATGGTTGCAGCAGAGTAATAAACCAAGTGTTGGAAATCCTAGTCAGTGCAATAAAGCAAGAAAAAGATCACTACATCAAAAACTAATGATGTATTATATGGTGACTAACATAACATAATAAAATTTTTAAAAAAAGAAATAAAAGTCATGCAGATTGGAATGGAAGAAATAAGACCATTTCTATTTGCAGATAACATAATTGTCATCATAGAAAATCCCAAAGAATTCACACACAACAATATAAATTAGTAAGTGAGCTTAACAGGAACACAGGATATAAAGTCAATACACAAAAATGTTTGTAAATACTTGTGATGAACAATTGGAAACCCAAGTTAAAAACCAGTGCCATTTACACTAGCTCTCCCCAAAATGAAATACTTAGGTACTCATTTAACATACCATCTCTGTATGCTGAAACTATACTACACTCATAAAAGAAATCAAATGAGACCTAAATAAGTAGAGACACATACTGTATTGGGGGATTGAAAGATTCAACATAGTAATAAAGACTTAAATTTTTCCCAAATTAATATACAAATTTAATGCAATTCTAATTTTAAAAATTGGTATCTTTCTGTAGATTTAGACAACCTAATATTAAAATTTATATGGAAAGGCAAAGAAAATAGAATCGCCAAAACAGTTTTGAAAAAGAATGAAGTTGGAGGAATCACATTAGCTGAATTTAAGACCTACTTTAAAGTTGCAGAAAGTAAGGCTGTATTATTGGTGAAGGGATAGACACATAGATCAATGGAACAGAATAGAGTCCATAAATAAACATATAGAAATATGGCCAACTGATTTTTGACAGGAGCAAAGACAATTCAATGGAGAAAGGATAATCTTTTCAACAAATGGTGTTGGAACAATTAAACTCCATGTGCCTTCCCCCCAAAAATGTACAGTTAATGTAAGTTAGGGCTCATAAAGATGCTCAAAAGAAGATGACCTAAGTCTCACACCATAAACAAAAATGAACTCAAAATGGGTCATAGATCTAAATGTTAGACATAAAACTATAACACTTTTAGAAAACATTGGAGAAAATCTTCATGACTCAGGGTTAGGCTAAAAGTTCTTAGACATGACATTAAAAGCATAATCCCCTTAAAAATTTGACACCTTTTTCATCAAAATTTTTGCTCTGCAAAGAAGCAGCAAAAAATATATGTAGATACGATACCGGTTTTGTAAAATGAAACCCCATAAATATTTACACAAAAAATTTTAAAAGTGTTTTTATCCTTGGGGAACTAGTACCAGAAGGTTGGTGTAAACCTGCTTTTGACTCTGTATCCTTCTTTGGTTGTTGAATTTTTATGGATATCTCTTACTTTCATACAAGGTCCCAAATCCCCCCACCCTTAGCAGCTTTCAAATGAGGTTAGGCAGCGGTCTGCTAGAAAATTTGTGGGGAGGTGAGGGTTGACTACTCAGATCTCTTCCAACTATAAAATCCTAGGATGGTATGATTAGATTCAATGTAAGATAATTAAAAATTCCCTAAGTGAGAAAATGTTTACCATATTTTATTTAATTTCAGAATCATTGAAAAAAAAATCTTAAAGCCCCAGGGCTCACCAGTGCCTTCCAATGGACTCAAATCTTGATATATGCTTCTTATCATTTGTCAGGAGTAGCTTGATATCTAAATGATTAGTAGTCCCTTTCAAGTATATTTTCTGTTTTCTTAAAATTTATTTTAGAGAGAGAGAGTGTGTGTGCATGAGCAGGTGGAGGGGCAGAGGGAGAGGGAGAGAATCTCAAGCAGACTCCCCACTGAGCCCCTCAGCACCCTGAGATCATGACCTGAGCTGAAACCAAGAGTCAGACGCTTAACCGGCTGAACCACCCAGGCACCCCTCAAGTGTATTTTCTTAAACAACTTTAAGTGGGTCCCCTTCTTTTGTAGAACAGAAGAGACCGTATTCCATTTATTGGATCACAGTCCAGAAGCATAGTCTTCACATGGAATCTTCTTTTTTCATCTTTACGAGCCCTAACTTACATTAATTTTATCTGTAAACTACATTAAGTCTCTGAATTAGTGGGGTAAAAATCTGAAACTAGTGCACCTAGCTGCAAATAAGGCATAAATTTTCATAATGAAATGTTAGACTGAAGAGCACTGGTGAATTTACTGTTTGTTAGGTTAATGAAATTTAAGCTTCAGGGACCTCTATCTGTGCAGATCTTTCTGAGGGCCTTTTGGGGCCCTAGCAATATGCTTATATTTTTGTAGATTTGCAAAAGTAAGATATTTTAATTATAATCAGCAAAAACAGTGTCTCTTTCCACTTTGATTTTCCCTCCATCACACGTTTCTTCTTGATGAAGGGCAACAGAGGGGCTATGGATATTTGGGGGATTCAGTTAAGGGGAAATAGATCCCATTTGAGTTTAGTGGCATATGTTTTTGTGGTTTGCAACGAATCTATGCATAGCTCATTATTGCTAGCCATACCGGCATAATAGCTCCCTATGCCAGTTCACTTGCTGAGGAGACATGAAGATCCACGCCAGAGGTGATGTCACCCTGTATGATTGTGCCCAGGGGGCTCTGATATTGGAAGTATTGGATGATGTAGGGGCAACAAAGTTGGAAATGCACAGACTTAAAAAGTGGTCTGTGAAAAATTCTTCCAAATCTTACGAATGAAATAGACTAGTCTTTCAAATTTAATAGCTATCCTTAAAAATTTAGACATTATCAATAATGAGTTATAAAGCCATGAGAGAAAACAAATTTTGATCAAACACACTAGAGGAAAAACAGAATTATTTTTCTATTCTTCCTATAGAAAATTATATTCCAAAATTATTGTTAAATGAAGAGGCAGTCAAAGAACAGTGCATCCAGAAAACATAGGGGGAATGTATTACAGAGGTGTGCCAGGCTGTTAATTAAACCATTGCTACTTTTCTAGACTTCTGATATTTATGGTATTTTCAGTTTTTAAGCTTTGCATTTTGTTGTGATTTCCTTTTCTCATTACAAATAAATATTTGTTTTCAGACCTACTTTTGTATTTGTAACTTTGTGCTTTTTTTTTCTTAAAGAGCACTGCCCAAATTATCTAAGTGTCAAGCCCTATAAAACTTGAATCAACTCTGCATAGAGCTTTTAAATATTTGGGCATAGAATAAAACTTTTCTTTTTGCTTAAGGATTCTTGGTAACACATTCAAGTGAAATCATGCTTTACTTAGTCTAGAATATGACCTCTGCAATGGAATTGGTAACTCTGGGGTGTCAGAACTGAGAACAGTGAGAGGCACACAGATTTATCACCAGCCATCCTGCAGGAAGGAAACCTGGGTGGAATTTGGCACTGAGTATAAATTTCTGTTCCAGAAAAAAAAACTGCAAAGAGGTCTGCTGAAATGACCTGGTAGAGCTTTTATCTAATTTAAAAGAGGAAAGACTTTGAGGCTTTTCAGAGAAGTATGAAACAGTAGATTTGGGATATCTAGGTTCAATTCACCTAGTTTTGATTTCTGCACTATACAGGAAAAGTTAAGGTAAGGTTGACACAGTGGATAATGATGACAATACTTTCCTATCTCACTGTCCCTTCCTATCCTCTGTTAGTATTTGAATACTGTACTGGATTGATGGATGTTATGGGAGATCCTGTAGACAATAGAGCCAGTAAATGTGATCTTATAACAGTTTAACTCCCTTGCAAAGGCAGATGGGATTAATGTACTGGGATCATCATTCTTAAGCAAGTTATGCAAGGTCACTGGCCCTTCCATGGAGAGGAGTTTACATACATATATATTTCTGTTTAACCCATTTTTAAGTAGTACTTCTTGCTTGCTCTTTTTGGTATATATGTCCTCATTAAAAGATTAATTGTCCTTTTATAGCCCAGATAAGGCAAAAGGCAATTGTAATTATATCTCACCATGGGCCCACGATTTGTCTACCGGGGCAGTAATAAAAAATTGTTAGAGTAACCCCCCTTCTTTGCCAGAATGACCACGCATTGGTCCCCATAGAGAGGGGTCACAGGTTGCAGGAAAATCCCTCAGTCTTCTCTGACTCCCAATCCTAAAATTGTCTGGACTAAGTACGATTAATATAATTGAAGATTTCTTCCTTCAAGCTGGAGTCAGGGTGGGTAATAACACTATTGCTTAGCATCACATCTGATAGGGAATAAAAGGTATGTGGAAGTCTTTAAATAGTCTCTGCTGCTTGATTTCATAGAAATTCTATTTCATTGTGATCAAAAGAATCAGTACAGTCCAGAGAAGTGTACCATTCCTAAATTCAGCAATTCTGACAACAACGGGCCACTGTCTGAATTATCAAGTAATTCTTTTATTTGGCTGTCCAAGGTTCTTTGTGATTTAGTGATGAAGTCTGTAAGGCAGAATAATGATGCATTCTAAAGGAGAAAATGATAGTAGGATTATGGCTGCAAGACAGAGAGGACAATGGCAGGTTTGACTCCAGCTTGTTTAAACAAAGGCATTTTCCAGAGCATATGAAGTATTCCTGGTGTTGTGAATTCTGTGAGGTTTTATCTTTCTTTATACTTTTTTTCTTTATCATTTTCTGGGTGGAATGAGCTTGAAGAATCAAGTAATATTTCATGGTCATGTATACACATAGACAAACATGTGGAGGTGATTTAGCAAAGCAAACAGTCCCATTTACATAGCACAATATTCTTGATGCTGGTTGAGGCTAGCTCTGAATGTGTGGATTTGAAAGGAAGCTACATTTCCAGGGAAGAAATATCACCCTTCCCCAGTTCTACCCAAAACTCATTTATCAAGTAATCAGAAAGAAGAAAAGTCAAGGGTTGTTGACTTTTTGTGATGTCCACTCCCTTCTATGTAAATAGAGATCCTAAGGTAACAGGCTTGGTTCTTGTACACCTGAGCATTCCCACCCAAACCTCCCTGAACCTAGAGCTCATGCTCCTGTAATGAGATCACGAATTGTACTGGCTTTGCTTTGTGGTCAGCATATTTCTTTTTAATGGTGTCAGGTTCTACTTTTCTCTGCAGCTGGGAGAGGTAACTGTCCTTTTATCCTCTCCAAAAGAGGTACCAAAGATGACTGTCTTTGGGATTCCCCTCATTGGGTTGTTGGATCTCTCTCACTCTAGTGATAACCATCGTCAGGGATCTCATGCTTGGTTAGGCCTGCGAAGGGACACCCACTAGCTCTGTTCTCATCTTACTCCACCTTTTTCCATGTCAGTATTGATCTGCTCCTCAAGATCCTCTGGGGACACATAAAAGTCCTCTTCTGGCACCGACGATTTGGGCCGGCAGCGTCCACAGCAGCAGTTGCAACAGCAGCATAGGCAGCAGCAAAAATAACAGCCAGTCAAGAGGCCAATGATGACAAACAGGGTCTAGGGGAAGCAGAGGCAAAGCAAAATAGGGGTGAGGGGTGGTGGAGTGTGGGAGAACCCCAGAAATTAAGTGTGCATCCATGTATCTTCAGAGACCTGAAGATAATGCAGTTCACCCTGCAGACCACATATTCACCCTCATCCTTATTCCATACAAGAACTGCCTTTTCAGTTACCTTGGAAACAAGTTCCTTATAAAGTTTTGCCTAACAAGTTCACAGGAAGTGACTTGTAGCCTAAGTAATGAAGGGTGATGTTTTCTTCTTTATTCATAAGCTATGGTGGTCATTATTAAGAGTAGAGCAAACAAAACAAACACAATCTCTACAGATCAAATGAGCTAACCAAGGGGACTGAATTATTCTCACCAAAGAAGAGATTTTGAGAGCTCTCCCTCCCACCTCCGCATTTCTGTTAGTCACCAAGTCCTGTCAGAATCTCTTCAAGATCCCTTACACCCTCCTCTTTGTCTCTATCCTGACGATAGGACTTTAGAAAGATCTTGTTATCTCTGCCTTTAACACTTCAATAGCCTCCTAACCAGCCTCCCTGCCTCTACTCTTGCCTCCTGTTCTACTCTGCACGTTGTTGTTGGAGCTTTCTGAAATACATGTTCTCTTGAATGTATGTAGCAACTTTCCTGCCTCTCAGGAAAGGCTTGAGGTCCTTATTAATAGTCATCTGGCTTCAAACCCTTCTGTGAATTAGCACAGCCCTGTTCCTGCCATACCTGATAGATTTGCTCTCCCTGTGGATTCATCTGCCCAGAGGGCCCCTTCTCATTCCCCAGCCATCTAAAAAATGCCCACTGTGTGTTGAAGATTCATCTCAAAGATCCTCTCTCTGACATCGTTCCTGATCCCCCCCCACTCTAAAACAGTTTCTCCTTCCTTTGTGCCCCAGCTGTACTCCATATAAATTTCTTTAGGACAAAATTCAATTTAAGACATTGATCAGTTTATATGTCTGTCTCACATTAGACTGAGGTTCTTGAAGGCTGGAACTATATGTTAGTCACCCTTCGGTCCCTCCTAACCTAAGGATTTAGTACCTGGCATGTGGAAGACAATAAATACCTATTGAATTAATGAATGTATGAAGTAATTAATAGATAAACAAATGACTTGTTCCTCCTCATGAACAGCCAGCACCAGGGTTTCCCCACAAGCATATAAAAGGTTTGCTTAGGGGTCCCTGGGTGGCTCAGGTGGTTAAGCGACTGCCTTCAGCTCAGGTCATGATCCCAGGGTCCTGGGATCGAGTCCTGAATTGGGCTCCCTGCTCCTCAGAGAGCCTGCTTCTCTCTCTGCCCCTCCCCCATGTTTGTTTTCTCTCAATCAAAAATAAATAAATAGGGCGCCTGGGTGGCTCAGTTGGTTAAGCGACTGCCTTCGGCTCAGGTCATGATCCTGGAGTCCCGGGATCGAGTCCCGCATCGGGCTCCCTGCTCGGCGGGGAGCCTGCTTCTGCCTCTGACCCTCCCCCCTCTCATGTGCTCTCTCTCTCTCATTCTCTCTGCCTCAAATAAATAAATAAATAAATAAATAAATAAATAAAATAAATAAATAAAAATACTTTTTAGAAAAAGATAAAGGTTTGCTTACTAAGTCTGCCATAGCTAAAAATGAAAAACTTTCCCAACCTCCAATTTAAAACTTTTGTTAATTGAGCAAAATAAATTTGATTTTTTTTTAAAAAATACGTTATTTGGCATAGGAAGTGTTTTATACACCTTTGAATCAGAATGCAGATTTTATCTAAAAAGAGAAAGAGGATAAAGATCAACTTGTGTATATGTAGTTCTTCAGGAAGTTAAGGTAGAAATCTTTAACGTCGATGAGCCTCACCTGGCTCATTCCTGCTTCTTAGCCCAGCACCCCATCTCTGACTCTGGTCCCCATTATGGGGTGGAGCCTACAGTGGCTCACGGAGCCTATAGTCACACACTCATGCCGATAATCTTTTTGCCGTGTGTACTCTACATTTTCATAGACTTAAGTAAATTACTCTGAAAACAAAACTGCAACACCCTTCTCCTCACCAGCTGCCTCCAAAACCCTCCTGTGCAGTATTCCTGAGCTACTGCCCCAACCAGCTACTCCTTTTTTTACCTACCTTTGTCCTTTTTTGTCTTTACCATGCAATTCCCATATTTTTCTCTTCTCCGAAAATTTCCTTTAATTCATATACTGTCTTGTTCTTTAATTATTCCAACTAGATTGTTTGCCTGTTGCAGAATAACCTTGCCTTATATACTTACAGTGCTTAGCACACTACTAGGCATAAGTAGGAGTCCAATATTTTGAAATACATATTTTCATTGGTACAATAAGTCATTCTTGCAGTGCACACCTAATACATGATCACTCTGTGCCAGCCCTCTCTAATGGGCACTGTGCAATTAGGTTTTTGATATAAGCAGAAGAAGAAGGTAAATTTCTTTGTAACTGTATTTTTAAAGAGCCATATCAGGAATTATTTCAAAAATCTCTTATACTTTTGGACAGCTTCTGCTTTTCTATATGAATTTTGATCAATTTTGTCAACTTCCGCAGCAAGGAAGCCTATTCTCGTTTTTATGCAGGCCAGCCCCAATATGCAACCAGGTGCTGGTATGTAAATTATCTAGAATGCCAAATATACCTTCCCATGGAGAGAATGTCATGCCTGGAGGTTAGATTTGCAGGCAAGCCCACACTGTTATATGAACACTCAATCTATTATAAATGACATTGTCATTATGTACACTCTTGTTCCAAGGTCCAAATCCACTCAGTGGGAACTTGTCTCCCTCCCAGGTCTTCAACAATAGAGAAAGGGGGTTTCAGTTGGAATCCCAGTTATCTCTAGGAAAAGAAATGTTGGAGACTGCAGAAGACAAGTGAGGCTTCAGGTTGCAGACGCTCCATGCTTATGTATAAAAATATATTCTCTCTCCTCCTGCATATATAAGACTCTTCAATTTAGCAAGATTTATTTTAGTGGAAGAAAATAACAATCCCTCTTTTTGGAGATCTGTAGCTTTTTAAATTATTACCACCCATATGAATGTGAGTTCATATGATTTCCCAGATTATATGAATTATACAAAAAAGATGCTGATGGACCATATGTATGGTTCACATGTAAATACCCTTTTATCAGAAGATATATATATATATATATAACCATCATCAAACACTCATATACTAGGTATTCCTAGGAAACCACACAAAATTTACTGTCAGAAGTCAATTCTGATTGCACTAAGTCCTTAAAAATGTTGCCTTCTTCTTCACCAGATATCCTTTTTTTTTTTATTTCTCCCTCTGTGTCTCTTCAACATCTTTCCAGCACTACTTAATTCTCACTTTTCCCCCCTCATTTCCTTCTCCACTACTTGAAGTCAGGTCCCACGTGAGCCCATCACATAATTACCGTGCATTCCCCCAAGTACTATGTTTGCTCAGGTAGCTTATGCTCTAGATAGTAAAGTACATGGTTAAATTTGTCCTATAATAATTTACTAAGCACTTGTCACACTAATAAATTATTTTTGTTTTGAGCAGTGAGTCAGTTCTTAATTAGTCATTATGGGGAGAGGGAGGGCAGTCAGAATTAACCTGAAGCCTCAAATTCAATTATAATTAATGTCTACAGGTATTTTAAGTCATGCTGTATTTTATAATTATTTGACAAGCTAAAGAAAAAAAGAAAACAAAAGATCCTCAAATAACAGCTTTCAGTCAAAGTGATATCTCTTTTTATTTACAAGAGTTTAATAATATAGTAAGATTAGGTTTTCTCTGAGATGGAGTCTAAAAGAATGAATAATACCATGATTTTTCTAGGAAATTGTTTTTAAAGAAAAAATTGATTTACCTTTGCCCACCAGCTTGACAGCATGAAGTAGGTGTTAACGTTTTCATCTCCAAATTGCTCGGCCACATACAGTCCCAGTGATCCATACTTGTCATATATGTTTCTCTTTGACATGTCGGTAAGTATTGTGTGGGCATTGTTGATTTCTTTAAACTTGTCAGCAGCAGCTGGATCATCCGGATTCTTGTCTGGATGGTGTTTCAGGGCCAATTTTCTTTTAAAATTAAAAAAAAAAATGAGGAAAAGTGTTATTTGACAAGAATTGCTTTGCCATTTTAGGAGGGGCACTATTCATTTGTACACCGTTTTTACATGCAATTACTGTGAAGTGCTAAGTTTCACAAAAATGTTGATGTAACTAAGCAAGTTTTCATCAGATGTTGTCTCTTGTTTCCGATGTGCAGGCACAGTAGTATTGTTTCTCTCCTCACATCCTCAAAGGAATTCTCAACTGCTGCATTGTTGTAGAGTCTGTTCTTGCTGTTGGCAAGTATGTGAAGTTTGTTTTTACCTGGCAGCTGATCAGTGGCCCACCTCAATATGCAGAGGCCTTTAAGAGTTTGTACAGTAGGGTCAGTTTATACCAAAATTCCATTTAGCACTGTAACAAGTTTCTAGAATTAACAAAACTTCACACCACATATTCAAAACGTTAAACTCAACTGTCAAAAAAAAAAAAACCTGATTCATCGTCCCTTGAATGAATAGTATGACCCTTTTCACAGATCTTCCACAAATCCTTACTCCCTTTTGTTTTTATGAACAACTACTAGGACTTCCCTTGTTTTCAAATGTATATTTGACTTCTTTTCAAATAGATCTTTCCACTTCAAATAATCTGTAGAAGTTTACTTGTGAGTAAAATGTCCTTGCTTCTCTGTGGATCATAAATCAGTTCCTGAAGGGTATGTGTATGTGTTATGTTGCAGTGTGTGTGTGTGTGTGTGTGTGTGTGTGTGTGTGTGTATGTGAGAGAGAGAAAGAGATATTTGGGGGTTATTTATTCTTCAGTTATACTCAAGTATTAAAAAACCTGTAAAGTGATGGTAAGAACTGAGCTATGATAGTCAGGGTCTGACTGGTGGCCATTTCCTTCACTTCCCTCTACAGACAGATTTAAATAATGATTTAATGTGCAAAACTTGAGTCTATAGTAATTCTTCCACTATAAAGTCAATGAATTTCATGACTCTGTACTGGAAATTTTATATGACTCATTCTCCCTACTATGCCCATCATAGCTATATATAGGAATATACCTTAAGCTTTTGTTTTGGTTTAGACTTAACCACTTCATTTTAATGCAATAATAAAAGGCCATAAATAGAGCAGAAAAGTAGGGTATACTTTATAAGTCAATCTACCCAATAAACAGGAAAAAAAATCACGCCACTTTAAGAATTAAAGTATTGCTGGTTAGGAAGTAGGTGATTAAGCAGCTCAGCATCAGTGTGCTTAAAAAGTACCAAAATACTTAAAAGTATAAATTATGGTGTAAAATCCATTTCAACTCTGCACTCAGAATAAACAAAAAGAATAAAGCAATGATAGGTCATTTTAAATTTGTTTAATCAAAACATTTCACACTTTTTGAGAGACATTTGAGTTATCTATAAATTCTTTTTTTTTTCTTTAAAGATTTTATTTATTTGACAGAGAGAGACACAGTGAGAGAGGGAACACAAGCAGGGGGAGTGGGAGAGGGAGAAGCAGGCTTCCCACAGAGCAGGGAGCCCATGCAGGGCTCGATCCCAGGACCCTGGGGTCATGACCTGAGCCAAAGGCAGACGCTTAACAACTGAGCCACCCAGGTGCCCCTCTATAAATTCTTATAGATAGGACCATTGGAGATGTTTTTTATGTGCAGAATTCATGATGAAATCATGCTAAATAGCACAAAATGCCTATTTTGTCATTTAAAAAACCTTTTATAATGTTTACTATATGCCAGCACTATTATAAGCATGTTATAAATATTAATTCATTAATATTCACCACAACTCTATGAAATAGGTATTATAATGATCGCATTTTACAGGTGAGGAAATTTAGCCACCAGAAAGCTAAGTAACTTGCCCAATATCATACAGCTAATAATTAGAGCCAGGCTTTGAATACAGGCAATCTGACCCTGAGCACATGCTCTTAACCAGCACTATGCTGCCTTTTTTATATTTTTAAATTAAAAAAGTAAGGCACACAGAATGTTAGTATGCCATTGTAAGGATTTTGGCTTTTGGTCTAGGTGACATGGGAAGCCATTGGGGTTTTTTGAGAAAAAGAGTGGTATGATCTGACTTTAGTTTTAGGAAGATTACTAACTCTTGGAGAGGAAAAAGGCCAAAGCAGGGACACTCTCTTAGGAAAAGTTCATGGTGGTTCTGGTCAGTGTGGTAGTGGAAGATATAATGAGAAGTGGTTGGATTCTGGATATATTTTGAGGGCTAGCTGATGGATTGGATGTGGGATATAAAAGAAAGAGAGAAATCAGAGATGGCCCCAGAGTTTGGGCCTGAGCAAACAGAAGTTTGTAGTTACTATTTAATGAGTTGGCAATAGATTTTTTTTTTTGCAGTAGGGCATGGTTTGCTAGGATTTAGAGTTGTGTTTTAGATACCTTTGAGATGCCTATTGGACTTCCAAGTGGACATGGAAGTAAGAGAGATATATGAGCCTGGCGTTTAGGCAAGAATTATTGTGGGAGATGTTATGTTTGAGAGTTCTCAGAAGGTAGATGGTATTTAGAGCCATGGAACTAGAAAAGATTCCCAAGGGATTGGGAGTGGGTCCAAGAGAAGTCTAAAACCTGGGCTTTGGGAAGAAAGGACAAGCAGAACAAAGAAAAGCCAATGACGCAGAAGGAAAAATCTGGAGAATATATCTTGGGATCTAAGTGAACAAAGTATTTCAAGGAAGAGAGTGGTCATTTGTTTCAAATGCCATTAATAGGTCCTATATGATGAGGACTAAGAATTGATCACTGGGTTTAGTGATATAGAGATCTTTGGTGACCTTGACACACACACACACACACACACACACACAATGGAATAAAGCAGAAAAACAAGTAGAAAAGAAAGAAAAACATGAAAGGTTATAACCACAATTACCAGTGCTTTTAGCTACATATTATGATTATAGGTGATTCTTTATTTTGTTTTTTCTTGTTACAAAAAAAAAGAAAAAACCAGATTACTTGTGTAGTTTCCTTCTGTAAGCATTTTTAAGCTCATTATAAATGTTGTTCTCTTTTAATAGCTGAAAGTTTAGTTTGTTCTCTTAAATTACCTACTACCAAATTAAAAGGGGTAAAACAAAGGAAGAAAGAAGAAGTCCTCTAACTTCAATGATACAATGATCATCATCAAAAAACATCAAGTGGATTCTTTAAACACATTAATTTCAATGGCATAATATTCCTGGAATTCTCACACTGTGCTCTGGGATACAATTGCAGCATTTTCCCCTACTAGTTCCAGAAATCATTTCCAGGCCAATCAAGTACAAGAGCTATTACTTCTGCCTTGAAAAAAGAAACCCCTGAAAAGTGCCTCTTTGCATACATTCTCTTGTTTTTAAGTTTCAGTTGTAGACTGATACACACTGCCCAAGACTTAGCCAGAGAAGCCTGGCTTCTTGTCATATTTTAAGCTGCTCAGATCTTTGTCAGCTCACAAGGGCAGATGCACTCAACCATTTATCACACTCCTCTAACAATAGCATTGGCAAATTCAGAGGGCTGAACCATCTCCATTTGTAACAAATCCAATTCCTGGTCGTCAGCAGCATTTTGACTCCTCTTGGCAGATACTCTTGGCTCTGAGGAATCCTTGGGAAATATGGCTAGCAGAGGCAGCTGCCAAAATTACAAAACTGCTCAGGAAGTAGTTGGTCAATGACCCATCTTTGGGAATTGCCTATAGAGCAAGGAAGCATGTATGGAATTTAGGGTGAAAGGAAGAAGCTAGAGTACATTTAAATATAAAATTCACCTAATTCATTTTAAAGATCTTTCTTATAATTTCTCATTTTATACTTAAAAGTGACATAATACACAACCAGAATGTGTGCCTTTTATTTTAAATCTCTCTGTACTTAGTCACCTATTAATCTGGTATGGCTATAACTGATGTTAGAATAATAGCATCAATCCCTCTAACTTCCACTTCAAAATCCAATAACAACTGTCAACTGAAATGCATAGTGAATTCAATGAGTGGCAGATAAGATAAACATAGGATGTATAGTTGTAATTATTTAATGCCCCTATTCTGAGGCAGTAGCATAAGTCTAATAAAAATTACAGTGTTCTGCCCAGTTCTCTTCCTCTTAACATCAAATCCTCTTAACATCAGATCTACCTACTACTCTCTACCAGTCTCTAAGTCATCTAAGACCCGATTCTGACCATGTTGCCCCACCTCTAGGCCAGAGCTATCTCCATGGGGTTAAAATGTCACAGGAAACCTTGTTTGGGAAAGGTGGTATCTAAGCTTCCGGGAATTAAGTTCCATCCTGGCATGGCTGTCTGTAAGTTGCCTTTCCCCACTCAACACATTTTCAGCTGCTTTCTCCAATGACCACCTATTGTTTCTTATTTCAAAATTCTCCATTATGGGGGTGCCTGGTGGCTTAGTTGGTTAAGTGACATGACTTAGGCTCAGGTCATGATCTCAGGGTCGTGAAATGGAGCCCCATGAGCCCGCTTAAGATTCTCTCTCTCCCTCTCCCTCTCGCACCTACCCCCTCTCTTAAAAAACAAAAAAAAATTCTCCATTGCGGTATGACTTTCTGCTAAACTCTCTCAGCCACAAAGTTTATTGCCCCTCCAATGTCCCAGAAGAAGCTACCTGCTGCCTAAGAAGAAAGAATAGAAAAGGAAGAGTGATTTCTTCCCATATCCTAGAACCCTTAAAACTATCCTTGTGACAGAGTCAGCATCTAATGCAAAGATAGGAAAAAAAAAAAAGCAAAATCTGAGTTTGAAAAAGCTCAGGTAGCAAAAGAAGCAAAAGCTGAGCTCAGACATAGACTATTCTTTCTAGAAAAAAATTGGCTATAATGGGAAAGAGACTGGTCGCAAATAGGAAAATGAACTGTTATAAACCAGAGTTTGAAGGTGAAAACAAACCCTAGATTAGCAAACCCAGGTGATGGCAAGTGTTGCAATAATGGAACTTGATAGTTGTCATAATACTGGAAGTTCAGTGGAACTCCTGTGCCCTCTTGGACTAAGTCAACACCCAAGTGAAAACATAATAAACCAGGATAGGAGTCCTAGTGCACATCTCCCTGACATTTGGTATTGGTGGACATTTAGTGTTTGACAGTCTGGTGATATATATATATCCCTTTGTGGTTTAATTTGCATTTTCCTAATTACTAATGGGCTGATATACATATATATGCCATTTGGATATCATTTATTTAAGTTCATAGTCTTTTGCCAGTTTTTAGTTTGATGTTTAAATTGTAGTATTTAAAAAAATACATATTCTATATATGAATCCTTTGTCATTTATATGTATTGCATATATAGTCTCCCTTTCTGGGAACTTGTTGTTGTTAGTTTCTTTCTGGAATCTTTTGATGAACAGAAATTCTTAATTTTAATTTAGTTGAATTGATCAATTTTATCCTGAATTCAGAAAGATATTGTCCTATAAATTCTATAACTCTAAAATCTTTATAGATTTGCCTTTCACATGGTAGTCAAGGATTGATTTGTCACTGATTTTTCAATGTGGTGGAAGGTAGGTGTCCAATCTTATCTTTAAAATGTAGTTATCCAACTGTCCCAGCACCATTTATTTAAAAAATAAAATCCTTGGGCGCCTGGGTGGCTCAGTTGGTTAAGCGACTGCCTTCGGCTCAGGTCATGATCTTGGAGTCCCGGGATCGAGTCCCACATTGGGCTCCCTGCTCGGCAGGGAGTCTGCTTCTCCCTCTGACCCTCCCCCCTCTCATGTGCTCTCTCTCTCTAATTCTCTCTGTCTCAAATAAATAAATAAATAAAATCTTTAAAAAAAAAAAAATTAAAAAAAAATAAAAAAAAAAAAATAAAATCCTTTCCCTATATGTCTAGGCTGTCTGTTCAGCTCCATTGGTCTGCTTGGTTATTTCTGGGCCAATAATAGTTTGAAAATAGTACTTTAAAGTATGTCTTAGTATCTTAAAGATTAAGTTCTTCTGGGGGTGCCTGGATGGCTCAGTTGGTTGAGTGTCCAACTGTTGATTTTGGCTGAGGTCATAATCTCAGGGTGATGGGATCAAGCCCTGCGTCAGGCTCCATGCTCAGGACAGAGTCCGCTTGAGATTCTTTCTCCCTTTCCCTCTGCTCCTCCCCAGCTTGTGCTCTCTCTCTCTCTGAAATAACTAAATAACTAAATAAATAAATAAAATCTTGAAAAAAAAAGCAAGTTCTTCACTTTTACCAATTCACTAACAGTAAATGGATGTTGAACTTTATCAAATGCTTTTTCTGCATCTGTTGAGGAAACACATTTTTTCTCTTTCACTCTGTTAATGTGATTGATTGGTTTTCTAATATTAAATAAAGTTTGTGTTCTTGGATAAACTCAACTTGGTCATTATGTATTATTTTTTATTTATTGCTGGACTCAGTTTTCTAATATGTGTATCTAATTCTATAAATTTTCCTCTAAGTACTACTTCAACTGCATTCCACAGTTTTAATATGTAACGTTCACTTCTAGATATTTTCTCATTTTAATTGTGATTTATTTATTTTTTAACACATTATATGCTGTATGTATTATATACTATATTTTTTATTATGTTTAATTAGCCAACATATAGTACATCATCAGTTTTTGATGTAGTGTTCAACGACTCATTAGTTGAGTATAACACCCAGTGCTCATCACCACACGTGCCCTCCTTAATGCCCATCACCTGGTTACCCCATCCCCCCAACCCCCTCCCTTCTGTAACCCTCGGTTTGGTTCCCGGAGTCCAGAGTTTCTCATGGTTTGTCTCCCTCTCTGATTTCTTCCCATTCAGTTTTCCCTCCCTTCCCCTGTGGTCCTCTGCTCTATTCTTTATGTTCCACATATAAGTGAAACCATATGATAATTGTCTTTCTCTACGTGACTTATTTCACTTAGCATAATCCTCTCCAGTTCCATCCATGTCAGTGCAAATGGTGAATATTCGTTGTTTCTGATGGCTGAGTAATATTCCATTGTATATATGAACCACATCTTCTTTATCCATTTATCTCTTGAAGGGCATCTCGGCTCCTTCCACAGTTTGGCTATTGTGGACATTGTTGCTATGAACACTGGGGTGCATGTGCCCCTTCTTTTCACTACATCTGTGTCTTTGGGGTAAATACCTAGTAGTGCAATTGCTAGGTCGTAGGGTAGCTGTATTTTTAACGGCTTGAGGAACCTCCATACTGTTTCCCAGAGTGGCTGTACCAGCTTGCATTCCCACCAACAGTGTAAGAGAGTTCCCCTTTCTCCACATCCTTGCCAACACTTGTTGTTTCCTGTCTTGTTAATTTTTGCCATCCTAACTGGTGTAAGGTGGTATCTCATTGTGGTTTTGATTTGTATTTCCCTGATGGCTAGTGATGTTGAACATTTTTTCATGTGTCTGTTAGCCATTTGTATGTCTTCTTTGGAGAAGTGTCTGTTTATGTCTTCTGCCCATTTCTTGACAGGATTATTTGTTTCTGGGGTATTGAAGTTTGAGAAGTTTTTTATAGATCTTGGATACCAGCCCTTTTTCTGTAATGTCATTTGCAAATATCTTCTCCCATTCCATGGGTTGCCTCCTAGTTTTGTTGACTGTTTCCTTTGCTGTGCAAAAGCTTTTTATCTTGATGAAGTCCTAAAAGTTCATTTTTGCTTTTGTTTCCCTTGCCTTTAGAGACATGTCTTAAAAGAAGTTGCTGTGGCCAATGTCGAAGCAGTTACTGCCTATGTTCTCCTCTAGGATTTTGATGGATTCCTGTCTCACATATAGGTCTTTCATCCATTTTGAGTTTATCTTTGTGTATGATGCAAGAGAGTGGTCCAGCTTCATTCTTCTGCACGTGGCTGTCCAATTTTCCAGCACCACTTATTGAAGAGAATTTTTTCCATTGGATATTCTTTCCTGATTTTTCAAAGATTACTTGACCATAGAGTTGAGGGTCCATTTCTGGGTCTCTATCCTGTTCCATTGATCTGATGAGTTAGTTTAAATTGTGCCTCCAAATTTTCAAATATATCAGAATTTTCTAGTTACTTTTTGTTTTTGATCTCTAGCTTGAGTGCAGTACAGTGAGAAAGCATTTTATTTTATTTAAATCCTTCAAAATTTCAGAGTTGCTTTAGTCTCATTATTTATTTAATTTTATAAGTGTTTCGTGTGTACTTTAAAGACTACATATTCCATACCTCTTAAGTGCTTCATTCTTGATTTTATTTGATAATTTTTTTGTTCAAATCTTCTATACTCTTAGCCATTATACTAATCTATCAAACAAGGTATGTTAAACCTACAGTCTCCCACTATGACTGTAGGTTTACATATTTCTCCTTATAGTTGTCACTTCTTGCTGTATTTTAGGCCATGGTTTTTGAAGCATACAAATTAACAACTGTTACACATTCCTGATGAATTGAACTTTTATCATTTGAAATATGTCTCTTTATCCCTAGTAACACTTTTTGCCATCACTTTGATATTAATAAAGCAACACCAACTTTCATTGGTAGGCATCTACATAATATATTTTTCTCTACTTTAATTTTCAAAGTTTCGGTATGTTTATATTAGATGTGTGTTTTATGAACACCATATTGTTTTGGTTTTTTAATTCACAATGACAATCTTTTTATTTTAATTGAAGCATTTAGTCTATGTTTATTTTTAATATAATTATTGATATATCTCAAGTTAAATCTACCACTTCCATATTTTTTTTTGTCCCATCTAAAATATATTTTCTTTCTTCTCCTTTCTTGCCTTTTTTTGGATTGATTCTTTTTAATTTTTCTACTTTTTTCCTCTGTTGCTTTGGAAATTACACATTTTTAAAATTCCTCTTGGGAATTTCCTATAGATTACAAAATCCTTATCAGAGTCCAATGTGAAGGTACTTTTTGTCTTTCTCCAAGACAATATAAAAATCTTAGAACATGAACACAATTACTTTCCTTCCAACTTAAGTGTTGTTGGTAGCATGTACTTTAATTCTCTCCATCTCTTAGTCCCTCAAGAATTGCTATTTAATACAATTATTATTTAATGATCTTTTCCACAATTAATTAGTGTTTGTGTGCATTTACTCATTTTCCAATTTTGTTGCTATTGGTTATATCTTACATCTCTAACCATCCATCAAAAATTATTTTCCTTCTGCCTTTGAACACCCTTTTGTATATGTTAGTGCAGATCTGCTGATAATTAATTCTTACAGTTTTTGTTTAACTTAAAATTGTCTTTATTTCACCTTCATTTTTGAAGGTTATTTTCCATGGATATAGAATTATAGGTTATCAATTATTTTCTTTTTCACACTGAAGATCTCAGTCCATTGTCTTCTGAATTCCATTATTTCTGTTGAAAAATCTGTTTTAAGTCTAATTGTTGTTCTTTGAAGATAGTTTGTATTTTTTTTTTCTAGTCGCCATAAAGGCTTTACATCATTGGTTTCAGCAGTTTTCCTGTGATGTGCTTTGATATAGATTTCTTTTTCTTTGTTCTGCTTGGCTTTTATTGGGCTTCTGGTATATATGGATTGATATTGTTCATGAATCTGGAAAATTCACACACGTTGCTTTCAAGTGGTTTTCCTCTCATTCTCTTTTTACTCTCCTTTTCAGACTCCAGTTGCCTTTTTCTAAGACCTTCTTAATAGACCTTCTATGTATTTTATCTTCTTGCATTGTTTCCTGTCCTTTGTAATTTTTTCTTGCTATTTTATTCAGGAGTATCTTCCAGTCATCTCTAACCTGCTAAACCCTACCTTTGAATTCTTTAGTTTGGTTGCTGTATTTTTTAGTTATAAAATTTATGTGTTCATTTAAAAAATTTGAAATTGTCCCTTTTAATAATTTTTAGTTTTCTATGAAGTTCTCAATCTTGTATTTTATTTCTTGATCAGAGATATTTTAAAATTTGTATCTGATAATTCTAATACCTGAGGTTGTCCATGGTGCTGTGTCTATTGTCTCATTTCTGCTGATTCTTGTTCATATTGTCTTGACTTCTATGCTTATCACTGTGCCCAGATATTGTATTTTAAAAAGTTTAAAAGAATATGATACATAGGTAAGTTGTGAAAAAGTAAATTCTAAGAGTTCTTATCATAAGCAGAAATTTTTTCTCTTTCCTTCTTTTGTATCTATAGGACATGATGAATGTTAGCTGAGCCTATTGCAACCATCATTTCACATTGTATGTAAATCAAATCATCATGCTATACACCTTAAACTTATACAGTGATGTATGTCAATTATTTCCCAATAAAACTGGAAAAAAATTTAAATAGGACTACTAAGAAAATGTTGTCTTATACCAGAGAGCAGTTTTATTTCCTACTTTCAGATATCTGGAGGCACTTATAAGGGGTCATCACAATCCAATATTAGGTACTGAGATTTTTTTCAGTCACCCTGATGGCTTAAAGTTCAGTTAGAGTCCATAAAAGACTGGTATTTTCCATTATCTATTTCTGTGTAACAAGCTATGGTGAAATTTAATAGCTTAAAACAACAAATATTTTATTAATTTGCCTATAATGTTGTAATTAGGCAGAACTTGGTGGGGAGTTTTTCTGTGCTCTGTTTGGCTTTGGCTAGGACTGCTCAATTGGAGCTGAAGGATTTGTTTCCAAGATGACCTCACTGACCTGCTGGTAATTTGGTGCTGGCTATGGCTGAGAGCTCAGTGAGAGCTGTTGGCTGGGAATTCTGTTCTCCATATGGCTTCTCCATGTGACTAGATGAGGAGCCCCAATGTATGATAATCTCAGGATAGTCATATTTCTTAAGAGATGGCTAGCTTAAACCAGACTGCAAAAGCAGAAACTGCTGGGCCTTTTTAGGAATTAGATACACCATCACTTCTGCCAGATTCTGTTGGTTAAATTAGGTCAGAGAGCCAGCCCAGATTCAAGAGGGCTATACAAGGACATGAATACCAGGGAATATGGTTTATGGAGGACCACAAAAGTCATAGTGAACCACAGATGATTTACTTCCATTTTGTCCTTTGTCCTGGGGTACAGCACTTCAGAGTCTAAACACAATTGCAGGACTCCCATACTGTTAGATAAGGTCCCAGAGTTTTCTCCTTTCTCCAGAGAGCCCTGCTCAGCCTCTCAGCTTCTCTTCTTCCTTATCCTGACCTAGTCAGCAGTAATTCTTTAATTTCAAATGCTTTTAAGATGTATATATAAAATTTGGTGGGGACACCAAATTTCCCAGTGGAAGGGACACCTGATCAAAATTACCTTGTCAGTGATAACCAGAAACTCATGGTTATCTTTTATGTCCATCTCCTCTTTCAAGTATAGTCGAGTATATAACTCCCTTTGAACAATGCAGGGGTTAGGATGCCGACCTCCCACCCAGTCAGAAATCCATGTATAACTTTGATTCCCCCAAGACTTAACTACTAATAGCCTACTGTTGACCAGAAGCCTTACTGACAACATAAACAGTCAATTAACTTATATACTGTATTTTTATAATAAAGTAAACTAGAGGAAAAAATGTTATTAAGAAAATCATAAGGGGGGTGCCTGGGTGGCTCAGTCGTTAAGCGTCTGCCTTCGGCTCAGGTCATGATCCCAGGGTCCTGGGATCGAGTCCCTCATCGGGCTCCCTGCTCCACGGGAAGCCTGCTTCACCCTCTCCCCCTCCCCCTCCCCCTGCTTGTGTTCCCTTTCTCGCTGTGTCTCTCTCTGTCAAATAAATAAATAAAATCTTAAAAAAAAAAATCACAAGGAAGAGAAGATACATTTACAGTACTGGGCTGTATTTACCTAAAAAAAAAAAAAAAATTCCACATAAAAGTGGACCAGCACAGTTCAAACCCGTGTTGTTCAAGGGTCAAGTGTAAATGTTAATTGCATAAAAGGCTTTACACCACTGTTATATAAATAGCCCAAAGGTTGCCTCTGTGTATTGTTCCTTTACTGCAAGCTGAGACCCATTAGTTCAAAAGCTCACCAGTGTAAAACTCAAATTTTTACACATTTAATTTTTTTTTAAATAGCCCAAAGAAGCAGATTATCAGCCATTCAGAGCCTACTCACTTTCTATACCTGCAAGACCTCACCCTACATGTGCTGGCTATTGATAAGATAGAGTCCTGTGGTTCTAAGAATCCAAGCTACTATGGCCCTCTGAAGCTGACTCAGAGACTTCCCGCTATGCTCCTGAGTGACATCACCTAGACATGTAAGTCCCCTTTCCAACAGGTACATGGTAGAGTAGTATTGGCATTATTATTTGTGTAACAAATAACAAGTTCCCTTGTCCCCTCCCTTCTGAGGGTAGTTCCAAAGCTGTAAGCCTCTGGGTGGTCTCATGCTGTGAGGGTCTTCCCCTCTCAAGCAATCCTGTTTGAGCCCCACCCAATAAAGCTTGTCGTGTGTTACTGCCTCTCATGGTCGTATCTTATCCCTTGATCAGCCCCCAAGTCCCTTGAACCCTTTACAAACACTTCATGCATTTGTACCCAGTACATTTTCCTTCCCCACAAGAAACTTAATACAGTCTGCTGCTGAAAGAAAGCAGGAACAAGAGTGTTAGTGGGGCTCAAGGAAGAGGAGCCACTGGGTGAGGATTAGTACAGAGTCCTGCAAAAGGGACAGAATAGCAAATTCAGGGCACCATTTAGCTTCAAATTGCAAATAATAATGCCAATACTACTCTACCATGTAATTATTTCTGCAACACCTGCTCCCATAGTATCTGATTCAAGTATTTTGACCACCAAGGCACCCAGGGCCTCTGAACGCCACATTACACAGTCCTATGATTTCCTCACATTTGCAGATGGAATATCAGAACAGCTCACCCCAGCAATTGTCAGGGTGTTCTCTAGTTCTCTGTGATCCACAGTCACATTCGTCATTCAAGACAGATGGCATGAGATAACAATAGGAACCATAAATGATGATCTGTTTTAGAGAATTGATCTTCCCCCCATCTCATATAAAACCAGATGGAGAGTCAAGTGCTGACCTCTAGTGGCAGTCAAAGCAGTGATACCACTTTATGGCAAAAAATCTTCCCAAGTTTTTACTAGACTATATAATAACTTGACTTTATGAGGCATCATACTTGAGTATTTTTTTAATATGAGAGTTAAAAATACTTAACTTTTGAAAAGTTTAAATTCCAATTGATAAATCTTTGTCTTAAATAGTTTTCTGGTCACAATTATTTTCTTTTCTTTTTCTTTTATTTTTTTTAACATTTTTTTATTGTTATGTTAATCACCATACATTACATCATTAGTTTTTGATGTAGTGTTCCATGATTCATTGTTTGCGTATAACACCCAGTGCTCCATTCAGTACGCGCCCTCTTTAATACCCATCACCAGGCTAACCCATCCCCCCACCCCCCTTCCCTCTAGAACCCTCAGTTTGTTTCTCAGAGTCCATAGTCTCTCCTGGTTCGTCTCCCCCTCCAATTTTCCCTTCCTACTATCTTCTTTTTTTTTAAACATACAATGTATTATTTGTTTCAGAGGTACAGGTCTGTGATTCAGCAGTCTTGCACACTTCACAGCGCTCACCACAGCACATACCCTCCCCAATGTCTATCACCCAGCCACCCCATCCCTCCCACCCCCCACCACTCCAGCAACCCTCAGTTTGTTTCCTGAGATTAAGAATTCTTCATATCAGTGAGGTCATATGATACATGTCTTTCACAATTATTTTCTAAGGCTAATTTTAAGAACCAGCTTTTTACCCTCCCTAATAAGGTAGAATAGACTAGAATATTTGTGCACAGTAGATAAAATGTGTCCAATATTAGAAGTATTTGTCTACACCAATCATAAAAGTACTGCTTTAAGAAATAAGGACTTGATGTTCTGACACCAGTAGGCCACTGTAAACCTTCAAGCCTTTAGCAGACCACTACGATCTCTGTGTGTTACATTTTTTTTAATGTTTTTTTTTTTTTTTTTTCTTACCAGCCTATAGCTTGCCCAGAATCTGAGAGCTGCATACAACTTAAGATCTCTGTATTTGGCTCAGGTTTCCAACAGAAGTTTCTGGACCTCTAACTTTATTATGTTTCTTGGGAAAATTTTTGTATTCTTGTTTTCTTAAAGCTAACAATCTTTACTGAACTCTGACATCAAGGGAGAAGAACTGAGATGTAGAAGAAATGGCCATACAAACCCTGTCTCCTACTTCCAACGGCAGCACCCACCCCTGGTCCTAGTCAAAGCCCTTAGCAGGCACTTGCTCTCTGTAGGCCTTCTACCTGCTGTCTGACAGCTCAAGTGCTGGTGATAGTGAATTGTGTCAAGGCTGCAAACAGTTCCTAGCAATTTCCAGTGGTGGTCCAGCCTGAAAATTCTTGTAGGGTCCCCAGTGTCTTTATCTTTTAGGTTTCTCAGTGCAAAAATATATAGTTTAACTCCCTGATACATCCTTGTGTTAAGCGTTCACTTTCTTGTTCTCCCTAAACCCATTTTTTAAACTTACCAGGACCTATTCTTCCAGACTGCCAGCCTCACTGACTTAATTTCCTTAACTACACAGTCTGAACCTTGTGGTCATGTGCTTCAGTGCCACTCAAATCAAATGATTCACTTCTATAAATGTTTGGATTTCCTGTCATACCGCCAAGGAAATTAGTCTTCCACCGCTTCCACTCCCATTTCTGGGATGACCAACATTGCTGGAGAAAATTGCACAACCATGCAAACTGAGGCCAATAGAGACCTACAATTTTCTACATCAGCTGGTCTGCTAAGCTGCTTGCCAATCCTTTTGCTTGGCCTCCATAAGTTCCCTCTCAAGTCTCTGTAGCAGTTATTCCAACTTTTACAACTTCTCTTTGATTCCTCTTCCTCATTCCCTCACCCCTCTCAACAAGAAACCTCATTTCCTACTTCAAAAGAGGTAAAAATGCTCATTAGAAGGAAATAATTCTGCGTGATTGTGCCATCTTTCCCTCTTCTTTTTATTTGGAGGGAAGAAGAACCTCTTCTCTTTAAGATTAACCTCGCCAGTGTTTTCTAGGATCTACCTGTGCATCTTCCCAAATCCCGGTCCATCAGTCATCAATCCCTACCCTGCCCTCAACTCCAGTATCTTCAATAATCTCTGTTTGTCTTCAGCAAGCAAACATACCCCATCATTTTTTTAAAAAGGTAAACTATATTTATGTCCTCCCCTGCCCTTCAAATTATTGAATTATTTCCTCCTTCCCTTCTTCATAACACTTTTTCAAAGCATAGTTTACACAAAAAGGTTGCATCCTCAGTATCTATTCTCTCTTCAACCCACTGTAATCTGATTTCTTGCTCTCCATTTCATCATCCTAACTGAAGCCTTCATTCTACTTGACCTCTCTATAAGGTTTGTTGACCACACCTTCTTTTCCCTTGGTTTCCAAGATGTCTTCCTGATTCTTACCCTGTCCTGACCGGGAGGCTAGACAAGGCAGTGCAGACATATGTGGGTCCCTTGAGGCCAAGGCTGGCAGGACTATTATCCAAAGGGACCAGTGCACCAAAAGCAAGTGAGTATTCAAACACCAGGTAAGGATAGGGCAGACAAAGAACTGGGAAGCCAGGAGCAGGAACTTGAGAGTAAAGTGGACATGTCAGATACAGGATTTTAATCACTCTCCATAAACCAAAGGAAGGTCACTTCTCATAAAAAGGACCAGGAACAGAATAGGCAATCTGGCTGTGTTGCTATAGTCACCTATGTTTATCATTTCTCTTGTGCTCACCAGTTAAATCAGTAGTTTTCAACATCTGATGCTCAGAATCATCTGTGAATGGGATGTTGTTTTTAAAAAACTCATGTGTCATGGCTCTACTATTAGAGGTTCTAATTCTGTAGGTCTGGGACATCTGTATGCTTGCAAAAGCTCCACAGTTGATTTGGCTGTGCACCAAAGTCTGGTTTTGAAGTTTTACTGTTATTCTATTTAACACATCTTTCTCTCTTTCCTTCCTCTCCTTTCCTCTTTTCTTTCCTTTTTCCTTCCTTCCTTCCTTCCTCTCTTTCTTCCACTCTTTCTTTTCTTTTCTTTTCTTTCTTTCTTTCTTTCTTTCTTTCTTTCTTTCTTTCTTTCTTTCTTTCTTTCTCTTTCTTTCTCTTCATTCCTTCCTTAATTGTGGTAAAAAAAAAAAAACAAACAACAAACCTATAACATAAAATTACCATCTTGATCACTTTAAAGTGTACAGATCAGTAGCATTAGCTATATTCACGTTGCTGTGCAACAGAGCTCTAGAACTTTTTTTACCTTGCAAAGCTGAAGCTGAAGCTCTGTATCTGTTGAACAACTTCCCATTTCCTCCTCCCCACTCCCAACCCCTGGAAACCACAATTCTAACTTTGTTTCAATGAATTTGAGTAGATAGAACTTTGTTTTTGTTGTTTTGTTTTGTTTTGTTGTTTTTAAAAATATACTACTGAATTGCCAACTTCCAAGCTATTTAACACTTTCTTAACAACTTTTTTTGGAATGCTATTAATTTTTTGATGCTTTTTTTCCCATGGTAGTTTAACATATTTTATAATATTTATGGCAAAGCATCGTGTACACATATCATCATGTTGTGGCAATTTGATCTTTATTAAAAGTAGCCTGCTCCTTTTGTTTTATTTATTTTATTTTATTTTTTATTTTTTTTAAAGATTTTATTTATTTATTTGACAGAGAGAGACACAGCGAGAGAGGGAACACAAGCAGGGGGAGTGGGAGAGGGAGAAGCAGGCTCCCCGCAGAGCAGAGAGCCCGATGCGGGACTCGATCCCAGGACCCTGGGATCATGACCTGAGCTGAAGGCAGTCGCTTAACCAACTGAGCCACCCAGGCGCCCTTGTTTTATATTTTTATACAGGAGTTATTTATTTTATAACTGAAAGTTTGTACCTTTTGACCATCCTTTAGCCATTTTACTCCCACCCTTTGCCTTTGGCAACCACCAATCTGTTCTCTGCATCTATGAGTTTTTTCTTTTTTTTAGATTCCACATGTAAGTGAGATCATAAGATATTTGTCTTTCTCTGTGTGACTTATTTCGCTTTGGATAATGTCCTGAAATTTCTCCATATTGTTGTAAATGATAGGATTTCCTTCCTTTTTATGGCTTGATAACATTCCATTGTATATATGCCACATTTTCTTTATCGATTCATCCATCAGTGGACACTTAGGTTGTTTCTATGTCTTGGCTATTGCAAATAATGTTGCAATAAATACAGAGGTACATATATCTTTTCTAGGTGGTTTTTTCATTTCCCTCAGATAAATACCCAGAAGTGGAATGGGCACTTAGGTTCTTTCTATGTATTGGCTATTGCAAATAATGCTGCAATGAATACAGAGGTACATATATCTTTTCCAGATGTTTTTTTCATTTCCTTCAGATAAATACCCAGAAGTGGAATTGCTGGATCATATAGTAGTTATAGTAGTTTTATTTTTTATTTTATGAGGACCCTCTATAATGTATTCCATAGTGACTTCACCAATTTACATTCCCACCAACAGTGCACAAGGTTCCCTTTTCTCCATATCATCACCAACACTTATCTTTTGTCTTTTTTTAAATTTTTTTTTTAAGATTTTATTTATTTGCGAGAGAGAGAATGAGAGACAGAGAGCATGAGAGGGAGGAGGGTCAGAGGGAGAAGCAGACTCCTGCTGAGCAGGGAGCCTGATGTGGGACTCGATCCCGGGACTCCAGGATCATGACCTGAGCCGAAGGCAGTCGCTTAACCAACTGAGCCACCCAAGCGCCCTATCTTTTGTCTTTTTGATACTAGCCGTTATGACAGGCATGAGGTGATATCAGTGTTTTTGATACACAATATTATATTAGTTTCAGGTATACAACATCATGATTCGACAACTTGATATGTTATGCTCACCACAAGTGTAGCTACAATGGTATTACAATACCATGGACTATTTCCCTACAGTATACCTTTCATCTCCCTGATTTATTCATTCCATAACTGGAAGCCTCTACTTTCCCCTTTACCCATTTTTCCCATTCTGCCCCTCTACCCCCCAGCAACCATCAGTTTGTTTTCTGTATTTATGGGTCTGTTTCTGCTTTTGGTTTTTTGTTTGTTGTTTGGTTTGTTTTTTAGATTCCACATATAAGCAAAATCACAGTATTTGTCTTTCTCTGTTTAACTTTTTTCACTAAGCATAGTACCCTCTAGGTCCATCCATATTGTTGCAAATGGCAAGATCTCATTCTTTCTTATGGCTGAGTAATATTCCATTATAGTATATATACATGTATACATGACCTAATACATGCATATATACCACTATATATATATATATACACACACACACATACACACCACATCTTCTTTATCCATTCATCTATTGATGAACACTTGGGTTGCTTCCATATCTTGCCTACTGTAAATAACTATAATAAATAGTGGTTCATATCTTTTCAAATTATTGTTTTCATTTTCTTTGAACAAATACCCAGTAGTGGAATTGCTGGATCATATGGTATTTCTATTTTTAATTTCTCAAGGAACCTCCTCCATACTGTTTTCCACACTAGCTGCACCAATTTACATTCCCACCAGTAGTGCACAAGCGTTTTCTTTTTTCCTTACCAATACTTGCTATTTCTTGTCTTTTGTGTTCTAGTCATTTTGACAAGTGTTAGGTGATATGTCATTGTAGTTTTGATTTGCATTTCCCTGATGATTAGTGATGCTGACTATCTTTTCATGTGTCTGTTGGCCATTTGTATGTCTTCTTTGGAAAAATGTCTGTTTAGATACTCTGCCTATTTTTAATTGGATTATTTGTTTTTTGGTGTGGTGTTATATAAGTATTTATAGATTTGGGATATTAACCCCTTATCCAATATGTCATTTGTGACTATCTTTTCCCATTCAATAGGTTGCCCTTTCACTCTGTGGATGGTTTCCTTCCCTGTGCAAAAACTTCTTATTTTGCTATAGTCTCAGTAGTTAATTTTTGCTTTTGTTTCCCATACCTGAGGAAACATCCCATATGTGGAAAAATGTTGCTAAGGCCCATGTCAAAAAGATTTCTGCCAGGGCTCTGGGTGGCTCAGTCATTAAGCGTCTGCCTTCGGCTCAGGTCATGATCCCAGGGTCCTGGGATGGAGCCCTGCGTTCAGGCTCCCTGCTCCACGGGAGGCCTGCTTCTCCCTCTCCCACTCCTCTTGCTTGTGTTCCCTCTCTTGCTTTGTCTCTCTCTGTCAAATAAATAAAAAATCTTAAAAAAAAAAAAAGATTACTGCCTATTTTCTTTTAGGAGTTTTATGATTTCACGTCTTATATTTAGGTCTTTAATTCACTTTGAGTTTATTTTTGTGTATGGCTTGAGAAAGTGGTCCAGTTTCATTCTTTTGCATGTAGCTGTCCAGTTTTCCCAGGACCATTTATTGAAGAGACTGTCTTTCCCATTGTATATTTTTGCCTCCTTTGTCGTAGATTAATTGACCATATAAGCATGGGTTTATTTCTGGGCTCTCTATTCTGTTCTCTTGATCTATGTGTCTTATTTTTGTGCCAGTACCATACTGTTGATTACTACAGCTTTGTAGTATATCTTGAAATCTGGGATTATGGTATCTCCAGTTCTGTTCTTCTTTCTCAAAATTGGTTTGGCTATTGGGGGGTCTTCTGTAGTTCATATAAATTTTAGTATTATTTGTTCTGGTTCTGTAAAAAGTTCTGTTGGCATTTTGATAGGGATTACACTCAATCTGTAGATTGCTTTGGGTAGTATGGGCATTTTAACCATATTAATTCTTCCAATCCATTAACATGGTATATCATTTTTTTGTTTTTTGTTTTTTAAGTAGGCTCCACATGCAGCCTGGAGCCCAATGTGGGGCTTGATCAGGGTCATGAGATCAAGCCCTGAGTGGAAATCAAGAGTTGGACACTCAACTGACTGAGCCACCCAGGTGGCCCCCCATGAACATGGTATATGTTTCCATTTGTTTGTGTCATCTTTAATTTTTTTCATCAGTGTTTTATCATTTTCAAAGTACAGGTCTTTCACCTTCTTGGTTAGGTTTATTCCTAGATTTTGGGGCGCTTTTTGGTGCTATTTTAAATGGAATTGTTTTCTTAATTTCTCTTTCTGCTACTTTATTATCACTGTGGTTTTGATTTGCATTTTCCCAATGATTAGTGATGAGAATCTTTTCCTATACCTGTTGGCCATCTGTATGTCTTCTTTGGAAAATTGTCTATTCAGATCCTCTGCCCATTTTTAAATTAGATTGTTTGGTTTTTTGCTATTGAGTTTTATGTTTTCTTTATATATTTTGGATATTAATCCCTTAGTGGATATTTGCAAATATTTTTTCTCAATAGGTAAGTTGCCTTTTCATTTTGTTGATGGTTTCCTTTGCTATACAAAAGCTTTTGGGGCACCTGGGTGGCTCAGTTGGTTAAGTGTCTGCCTTCAGCTCAGGTCATGATCCCAGGTCCTGGGATCAAGCCACACATCAGGCTCCTTGCTGGGCGGGAAGCCTGCTTCTCCTTCTCCCTCTGCCTGCCACTCCCCCTGCTTGTGTGCACCTCCTCTCTCTCTCTCTGTCAAATAAATAAATAAAATCTTTAAAAAACAAAACAAAACAAAAACAAAAACAAAAGCTTTTTAGTTAGATGTATCCCGCTTGTTTATTTTTGCTCTAGTTGCCTTTGCTTTTGTTGACAAATCCAGAAAGCATCACCAAGATCCATGTCTATGGATTTGATTACTACAGCTTTGTAGTATATCTTGAAATCTGGGATTATGGTATCTCCAATTCTGTTCTTCTTTCTCAAAATTGGTTTGGCTATTGGGGAGTCTTCTGTAGTTCATATAAATTTTAGTATTATTTGTTCTGGTTCTGTAAAAAGTTCTGTTGGCATTTTGATAGGGATTGCACTCAATCTGTAGATTGCTTTGGGTGGTATGGGCACCACCTAAGTTTTCTTCTAGGCTTTTTATGACTTTAAGTCTTACATTCAAATCTTTAATCCAATTTGAGGTAATTTTTGTATATGGTGTAAGGTAGTGGTCAAGTTTCATTCTTTTGCATGTAGCTGTGTAGTTTCCCCAGCACCATTCACCATTTATTGAAGAGACTGTCCTTTCCCCATTGTATATTCTTGCTTCTTTTGTCATAAGTTACAAATTGTTTCTTTATATGACTGAATAATATTCTATTATATGGATGTACCACATTTTGTTTATCCATCCATCAGTTAATGGACATTTAGGTTGTTTTCATTTTTGGCTATTATGAATAATGCTATTATGAATGTTCATGTACAAGGTTTTGTGTGAATGTTTTCAGTTCTCTTGGGAATATACTTAGGCACACAACTGTTGGGTGATATGATAACTCTATATTTAACTTTTTGAGAAATTACTAGACTATTTTTCACAGTGGATGTAGCATTTTACATTCCTACCAGAAATGTATGAGCAGTCTAATTTCTCTATATCCTTCCCAACATTTTTTTAATGGTAGCCAACCTACTAAAAGTGAAGCGGTGTCTTATTGGGGTTTTGATGTGCATTTTCCTGATGAGTAATGTTGATTTTAATCAAGTGATTATTGGCAACTTGTATATCTTCTTTGGAAAACTGTCTATTCAAACACTTTGCCCATTTTTTTTTGAAAGACCTATACTCTTAAAACTTTATTTTTTATTTTTTTAAACTTTATTTTTTCTAATTTTATTTTATTATGTTATGTTAGTCGCCATACAGCACTTTGCCCATTTTTAAATTGAGTTGTCTTTTTATTGTTGAGTTGTAAGTATTCTTTATATATTCTGGATATTAAACACATATTAGATGTCTGATTTGAATATTTTCTACAGTTCTGTGAGCTTTTTATTTTCCTAAAAGAGTCCTTTGGTGCACAACAGTTATTAATTTTGATGAAGTCCAGTTTATCTGTTTCCTCTTTTGTATCATATTTTAAAAAACAGTTGCTTAATCTAAGGTCTTAAAGATTTGTACCAATGTTTCCTTCTGATTTTTGTAGTTTTAGGTCTTTGATGCATTTTGATTAAGTTTTATATAAGGTGTGAGGTAGAAGACCAAATTCATTCTTTTCCATGTGGATATCCAGTTATTCCAGCACTATTTGTTGAAAAGATTTTTCTTTCTCTCATGGAATGGTTTTGGCATCCTTATTGAGATTCACTTGTCTATAGATGTATGGGTTAATTTCTGAACTTTTAATTCTATTCCATTGATTTTTGTATCTGTCTTTATGCCAGTACCACACTGTTTTTATTACTAAAATTTTGTAATAAGTTTTGAAATCAGGAAATGTTGAATCCTGCAACTTCATCTTTTTCAAGATTCTGTTTTGTTATTCTAGGTTCTTTGCATTTCATTTCCATGTGAATTTTAGGATCAATTTATCCAATCCTGCAAAAAAAGGTAGTTGGAATTTTGATAAGATTGCATCAAATATGTAGATTCATCTTAATAATATTTAGTCTTACAATCTGTGAACATGGGATGTCTTTCCATGTATTTAGGCCTTTAATTTCTTTCAACAATGTTTTGTAGTTTTCAGTGTAAGTCTTTTACTTCCTTGGTTAAATTTTTGCCTAAGTATTTTATTCTTTTAGATGTTATTGTGAATAGAATTCTTTTCTTAATCTTATTTTTGGATTGTGCTAGCATATAGATTTTTGTATATTGAACTTAAGTCCTAAAACTTTGCTGAACTCATTTGTTAGCTCTAGTTGTGTGTGTATGTGCACACTGGTATGTATTCAGTATGTTTTTCTATGTATAAGATCATGTCATCTGTAAATAGATTTAGTTTTCTTTCTTTCCTATCTGGACTCCTTTTATTTCTTATTCTTGCTGAATTGCCTTAGTATGAATTCCAATACACCATTGAAGGAAGTAGTGAGAGAAGACATTCCTACCTTGGTTCAGATCTTAGGGGGAAAGTTTTCAATCTTTAACCCTTAAATATGAAGATAGCTATGGGTTTTTTATAGATGCCCCTTATCAAGTTGAGAAAATTCCCTTCTATTGCTAGTTTGTTGAGTATTTTTATCATGAAGGGGTACTGGTTTTGTCAAAAGCCTTTTCTGCATCTATCAAGATGAATATGCCATTTTTTTCTCTAGTCTTTTTTTTTTTAAGATTTATTTATTTAATTTAATGAGAGAGGGAGTGAGCAGGGGGAGGGGCAGAGGGAGAGGGAGAGAGAGAGTCTCCAGCAGAATCCCCACTGATCATGTAGCCCAATGTGGGGCTGAATTTCAGGACGTTGAGATCATGACCTGAGTTGAAATCAGGAGTCAGATGCTTAATGGAGCCCCCCAGGTGCCCTATTCTCTATTCTACTAATATGGTAAAATACATTGATTTGCATATATTGACCCAACTTTATATTCTTAGAATAAATGATACTTGTCATGGTGTATCATCTTTTTAATATGTTGTTGAATTCAGTTTGCTACTATTTTGTTGAGGATTTCTGCATCTATATTCATAAGATTGATTATCCTGTACTTATCTGGTGATGTCTTTAACTTTAATATCAGGGTAACCCTGGCTTTATAGAAGAAGTTAGGATATGTCCTCTCTCCTACTTTTTTGGAAGAACTTGAGAAAGCATTATTGTTATTTTTCCTCCTTCTCCTTCTCCTTGGTAGAATTCACCAGTGAAGCCACCTGGATAGGGACTTTTCATTGTTGGATATATTTTTTTGATTATGGACTCAATCTTCACATTTTATAGATCTATTTAGATTTTCTATTTCTTCTTGAGTGAATTTGTTAGTTTGTGTGTTTCTAAGAATTTGTTCATTTTATCTAGGTTGTCCATTTTATTTTATTTTATTTTATTTCTTTTCTTTTCTTTTATTATTTATTTTATTTTATTTTATTTTATTGTGTTATATTAGTCACCATACAGTACGCCATTAGTTTTTGGTGTAGTGTTCCGTGATTCATTGTTTGCGTATAACACCCAGTGCTCCATGCAATACATGCCTTCCTTAATACCCATCACCGGGCTAACCCAGCCCCCCAGCCCCCTCCTCTCTAAAACCCTCAATTTATTTCTCGGAGTCCATAGTCTCTCATGGCTTGTCTCCCCCTCTGATTTCCCCCCCTTCAAACTCAACACCCAAAAAACAAATAATCAAGTCAATAAATGGGCAGAAGACATGAACAGACACTTCTCAAAAGAAGACATACAAATGGCTAACAGACACATGAAAAAATATTCATCATCATTAGCCATCAGGGAAATTCAAATCAAAACCACGTTGAGATACCACCTTACACCAGTTAGAATGGCAAAAATTGACAAGGCAAGAAACAAGAAATGTTAGAGAGGTTGTGGAGAAAGGGGAACCCTCTTACAGTGTTGGTGGGAATGCAAGTTGGTAGGTTGTCTAATTTTATTGGTAAGCAATTGTTCATAGTATTCTTTTATAATTTTTTTTCTTGTAAGGTCAGTTGTAATGTCCCTGTGCTTTTATTCCTTATTTTAGTAATTTGAGTTTCCTCTTTCTTTTGGTCAGTTTAGGTAAAAAATTGTCAATCTTGTTAGTGTTTTCAAATAACAAGCTTTTGGTTGTGTGGATTTTCTCATTCTTTTATTCTCTATTTCACTTATTTTCACTCTAATCTTCACTATTCTTTTTTCCCTCATGCTTTTTGTCTAGTTTGTGATTCTTTTCCTAGTTTCTTAAAGTGGAAGATTAGGTTATTTGAGATCTTTCTTCCTTTTTAATGTAGGCATTTGCTATTCTAAGTTCCCTTCTGAGAATTACTTTCACTGCATCCCATAGTTTTTGTATGGTGTGTTTTTGCTTTCATTGATTTCAAAGTATTTTCCAATTTCCCTTGTGATTTCTTCTTTGATGCGTTAGTTATTTAGGAGTGTGTTGTTTAATTTCTACACGTTTCTGAATTTTCCAAATTTCCTTCTGTTATTGATTTCAAATTTCATTCCATTGTAGCCAGAGAACACACTTCGTTTGACTTAAATGTTTCTGAATTTATTGATACCTGTTTTGTGGCCAAACATATGGCTTAACATGGAGAATGTTCCATATGCACTTGTGTTATTGGGTAGAGTGTTCTATAGATGTACAGTAGTTCTAACTGGTATATGGCATTGTACAAGTCTTCTGTTTCCTTGCCGATTTTCTGTCTAGTTGTTCTGTTCACTATTGAAAGTGAGGTATTGAAGTCTCCAATTACTACTGTTGAACCATCTGTCCTTCCTTTCAATTCTTCAGTTTTTTCTGCATGTATTTTGGGGTTCTGTTTGTTGTTAGGCACATATTTGTTTCTAATTGCTACATATTCTTAAAGGATTGACTTTAAAAAAAAAATGTCCTCTTTTGTTTCTGATAACTTTATCTTAAAGTTTATTTTGTCTGATACTAGTATAGCCACTCCAGCTCTCTTTGGATTACTACTTCCATATAATATTTTTGTCCGTACTTTCACTGTCATCCTATTTGTCTTTGAATCTAAGATGAGTGTTTCTAGAGACAGCATACAGTTGGATCATTTTATAAAAATCCACTTGCCAATCTCTGTCTTTTAGTTTGAGAGTTTAATCCATTTATATTTAAAGTAATTCCTGATAAGGAAGGACTTTTGCCATTTTTCTATTTGTATCTTTTTTTTTTTTTTTAAGTAGACTCCATGACCAGCGTGGATCCCAATGCAGGGCTTTAACTTATGACCCTGAGATCAAGACCTGAGCCAAAATCAAGAGTTGAACACTTAATCGACTGAGCCACCCAGGCACCCTTCTATTTGTATTCTTATATCTTTTTTGTTCAATTCTCCTATTATTATTATTGGCTTCTCTCCATTACTAGGAATGATATAATTCCTATATCATTTCTTTTATATATTTTTAAGGCTTTTTGTGTGTATGTGGTTACCCTTGGGATTACCATTAACATCTTTGAATATCTAGTTCATATTAATATGCTGTCAAAAGTATACAAAAACTTCTGTTATAGTTCCACCTCCCCAGAGTTTACAACTCTGCCTTAGCCTTTACTTCCAGCTATTGCTGCAAATTACATCCTTATACATTCTGTGTCATTCAACATAGATATATAATTATTGCTTAATGCAGTTGTCTTTTAAATCGGATAGAAAAAAGAGGATCTACAAACATATTTACCTGTGAAGTTGCTTTTACTGGTGTTCTCTGATTTTTCATGTAGATTCAAATTTTGGTCTAATGTTCATTTCACTCTGAAGGATTCCTTTTGGCATTTCGTATAGGAAAGGTCTGCCAATGACTCAGTTATTCATTTATCTAGAAATAAATGAATATCTCCTTCATTTTAGATGGATAATTTTGCTACATATAGAATTTTTGGTTGACATATTTTCTTTCAATGCTTTGACTATATATCATCCCACTGCCTTCTGGCTTCATGGTTTCTAATGAGAAATCAGTTGTTGATCTTATTGAGGATCCCTTATACATGATGAGTCACTTCTCTCTTGCTACTTGAAATATACTCTGACTTTGAATGGTTGGTTATGACATATCTCAGTGAAGATTTTCATGAGTTTATTCTACTTGGAGTTCATGGAACTTCTTGGATGTATAGATTAATATTTTTCATTGAATTGGAAAGGTTTCAGCCATTATTTAATCAGATATTCTTTCTGCCCCTTTCTCTCTTTCCACTCATTATATATATATGTGTGTATATATATATATATATATGAATGCATGATGCTATACTCAGGTCTCTTGGGATCTGTTCATTTTTCTTCATTCTTTTATCTTTATGTTACTCAGACTGTATAATCTTAATTGACCTATCTTCAATTTCACTGATTCTTTCTTCTGCCTGTTCAAATTACCTATTGAATTCCTCCAGTAAATTCTTCATTTCAGTTACTATACTTTTCAACTCCAGAATTTCTATTTTGGTTCCTTTATATAAATTCATTTTTTAATTGATATTCTGTATTTAGTGAGGTATCATTCTCAACCTTCCCTTCAGTTCTTTAGACATGGTTTCCTTTAGCCTTTAAACATATTTAGCTTATTTGAAGTTTTTGTCTAGCATGTCCAAATTTGGAGCATTCTCAAAGGCAGTTTCTATAGATCCCTCCTCCCCCCAATACAGACCTTACTTTCTTGTTTCTTTGCATGCCTCATATATTTTTTTGAAAACTGGACATTTTGAATATTATAATTTGGCAGCTCTGCAAATTAGACTCTCCCCTGTCCCCATGATTTTTAATTGTTGCTTATTGTAATTGTTTATTCAGTGACTTTTCTGATCTAATTTTGTAACATCTGTATTCTTAGTCATGTGTGGCCACTGAAGTCTCTGTTCCATTAGCTTACCAACTAAGGATTAGACAGAGATTTTCTTACCTAGAACCAAGAATCTCCCAGCCTTCACTGGTGGGCTTTGTATGTATGTTAGGACACATCTTCAATGCTGAGCCAGACAGTTTACAACTCTACCTTAGCCTTTACTTCCTGCTTGTACAGATCTACAAGGTCAGCCAGAATTGAGAACTTAGGGCTTTCGCAGGTCTTTCCTGAGTGTGTACAGCTGTGGGAAGGTGAGTAGCTTCTAGATTCCCAAAGATATGTCAGAACTAATTTCTTAATAGAAACTAGTATAGTTTCTAGGACAAGAATCAAGTCAATCTATTCCACTCACCACAGTCTCCCTTATTTTGCTTGTCTTTCTGTATGTATCTTTCAACCTTACTAAATCTAACTCTTTATAAGGTGAGCCCTTTAAGTGGTACAAATTACATGTATATAGATAGACATAGATACATAGATAGATATGTGTATTCATTTCTCACAGTATAATATAAATATGTATCCAAAACTAAATAGACATTGAGTGAATGAGTGAGTGGGAAAAAATTCATTGATCATAATGCTTCTAGTGCCCAGGAAAGAAATGAAGTTGTGTGAAGAACTAAGAGGCCCAAGTAGATTTGCTATGGAACAAGGGAGGTTATGCCGCTGACCTGAAAGATAACTCTGACATAGCCTCATATAATCTTCTTTTTAGTGGAAGGTTTTAGAATTCAGGAAACAAATTAGTACTGATAGAGATTAATTTCAATTTATCTTGTGAGCTTGAATCATCACTTTGCCTTGTAAATATTTACAATTCTTCTATTAGCTATGCATTCCCCTGACATTTACACTTTATTCATAAGCAGCCTCTGTTATGACCTATAATTGCTAATAAAGATGGGTAAAAGCACCACAGATTGGGGTTGCCACAGATCACTATGGAAATGACACTCTTTCCTGCTTCTTGTGAAAATAGCATTTGCCTCATGTTGGTCTACTCTGAGCAAACTCACCTCTTCAGAGGAGGATGATTTCCAGAAAGTTCCATGTGAAATTGAATGAAGTAGAAAAATCAAGTCCCTGATATCCTGTGAAAGGATATTTGGTACCTCATCGACAAGCTCATTCATGAGGCACAGAAACCCAGATGCTAATGTACAAAACTAGTTCACTCTGATTTTGTGGTTTTCTGAGGAGCTAAGAAAGGGCTAGATATTTGTCTCATTTCTCATCTAGTAGGCCAGCATTTTGTTAGGCTCTTGTACCCAAAATGCTAGGAAGACCAGTTGGCTTCCCTTTTTGGCATCTTAATTTTGTTTCTATCTAAATTAAAAAATGTACACATCAGTGTAAATAAAAACTAACATTTAAGTTGCATATGAGATTTTGAATACCCAAGACACATTTTCTATATTACATAACTGGCTCTATTTTCTCAGAGTTTTCCTTTCCTTATCCCCTAACTACATTTTACTTGAAGGTCTCACAGCCCTAAAAAAATGTACTGTGTCCCAATCTGAAACTATGGTCTTTCCTTGCTGAGCTGTCCCTTTCTTCACTGGGTCAGTGAATGACTTCCTGTTCAGCTAAGTGACAAAACATTTGAGAAAAGGTCCTGAAGAAGCTAAGAATATTAGTATGGAGAAACAGACATATACCCACAGGCAAAATCTATTTGTTGACCAATTCATTTTTGAATTTGGTAAATATTAGCTAGGACTAATGGAAGTGCAATGGAAGACAAAACATAATGCCTGCCCCGAGGGACTTGATGGAATGGGAAAGGCAGAAAAGAAGAGTGAATTACAACCTGTGAGGATTTCATGCTCTGATTGAACAGCACAGTGAGTTATGGAACATATAAAGGGCTGCAGGGAAGGCCCCCATAGGCCTTCTCTCCCAAATCAACCTAAATGGCTCCTTGTAATCATTTTGGGTATGATGTTTAGGTTTCCTTCTCTCTCTCTCTTTCCCGCCCTCCCTCCCTCTATCAATTAGATTCTAATTTTTTGCTTATATGTTCCTTAAAATAAATTTGAGAAATTGTCCTGTCAACATTTTTAACTTGGTATCTAAATTTTTTTTGTAAGATAAAACAGATGCAAAGGGTGTAATTTTCAGCATATTACAGACATTGGCATGTTAAAATAAAACAGTTGTAACACTATTTTAAATGTATTCAACAGAATTTAAATGTCACAGAATCTATACACACAATCACACATACACATACACACTCACTCTCACACATACATGTGCATGCATGCGTACACACACATTTCTTGGAGAGTCTTCTTACACCTATGCCCCGGCAAACTTTGAAGAATGCTTCCATAGGCCTCTTTCTCTGCTGCCTTATATATTCTTTGTGGTACCCAGTAACTGTGTGCCAGAACTTGGCTAAACACTTTACATGTATCATTTCTTTTAATCCTTAGCAACCCTCTGAAGTCAGTACTGTTTTCTGCATTTTACTGCATTTTACTTATGAAGAAAATGAGGCTAAGAGAAGAGGTTTGAATCCAGGTCTTTCTGACTTCATACCCTCTACTCTTAACTGCTGCTACTTTATACTTAAAATTCACTGCAACTGAGGGATTTTAGTGTTAAAATCAACATGGAACACCTTAAAGAGAATATATAACTCCTAGAACTCCCCAAACTGCTTTGCTTTTCTCCACAGCACTTACCAATATCTGATAGACTGTATATTTTATTTATTATTAAGCCTACCTGCTCCCCCAGCCCAGAATATAGGCTTCAGGAATATAGGGATTTCATCTCTTTTGTTTAATGCAATTTTCTCAGTGCCTAAAACAGTATTCAATAAATATTTGTTGAATAATGAACTAGACTTGTTGTTATAAAGCCATTAGGATTCTAAGAGATTCTAGACATACTACATGCTACATGCTCTGATCAGCCTTCCTGGCTTCATTATAAGTAGACAGCAGTATGAGGTATAGATCAACAATCTACTGTGTTTGGAGTGAAGGATTTTTATGTGCCAGTCAGTATCAAGAAAAGAAGGGTCTAATGACACACCTAAAGTGCATTTATTTATTTATTTATTTATTTGCCTCATTCAAGTTACCAAGGAGAACACAGAGTCAGGTAGCTTTGTTGTAGGGCTATGATAGGGATGCCATCTTTGAGCCATCACAGTGAGGGCTAGGAGTTTGGGGTATTCATGGCATGCTTGGAAGTTTGGTGGCTAGGGCCTCCCAGAAATCTCCCAGGGCTGAAGAGCCTTATTGTAATATTTTGGAGTATATTAGTTTGTATAGTTTTCTTAATGGTTGAGTATGTATATATAATTTATCACAGTCTACTGATATCAGTGTTTTACCAATCTAAGTACAGAAACTTTTCATTTAGGTTTTCTTGTCCTCCCCACTTTTAAATATCATTGTCTTGAGTATCAGATGATGTTAGAATTTTTGTGCCAATTGTCATATATAATTCAGAAAATTCATGAAGATGATAGTATATTGTATTTACCCATATTTCTGCATTTTCCATTGTTCTTTCTTCCTTCCTTAATGATGCAAGATTCCTTCCTTTATTATTTCTTTTGTAATATGTTCTTTAGCCATTCTTTAAGAGTAAATCTGGCTAAGTGACAAAATCTTTTAGTTTTCCTTCATGTGGGAATTTTTTTATTTTCCCTTAAATCCCTAGGTATAGTTTCCACAGATATAGAATTTGCAGTTGACAGTAATTTTCTTTCTTTTCTTTCTTGAAAAATTGTGTGCTACTTCTGGCCTCTGTTGTTTCAGATGAGAAATCTGTTGTCTTTTGAATAGGTATCCCTCTATAGGTAATGTCTTGTTTCTCTCTGGCTGCTTTCAAGATATTTTCTTTGTCTTTAGTTTTCAGAAATATAATTATGATGTGTCTGGGCATGGATTTCTTTGGATTTATCCTTTTAGGAATTCACTTAGCTGCTTGATCTGTGAATTTATATGTTTTGTTATATTTGGGAAATTTACAGTCATTATTTCTTTGAATACTCTTTCAGGCCCACTTTCTTTCTCCCCTTCTAGGACACCAGTTCTACTCTTTTGCTATGGTCTTATAGGTTCCTGAGGCTCTGTTTGTTCGTTTTCAGTTTATTTTCTCTCTTTTGTTCAGATTGGGTTAATTCTATGGATCTGTCTTCAACTTCACTGATTCTATCCTGTCAGTTGCACTCTACTATTGAGCTCTTCAAGGTATTTTTATTATTTCTGTTATTTTTCAGTCCTATAATTTCTATTGGTTCTGTTTTGTAATTCCTATTTCTCTGCTGAAATTTTCTATTTTTTTCACTTGTTTCAAAAGAATTTGTAATTGTTTGTTGAATTTTTCTTATGATAGTTACTTGTCAGATAATTCTAGTACCTGGTTCATCTCAGTGTGAGACTCAAAGGATTATCTTTTCTCATTCAAGTTGCAATTTTCTTGCTTGTTGTTTTTTGTATGATAAGTGATTTTAATTGTATCTGGGCATTTTGGCTATTAGGAGACTCTGGGTCCTACTTAAATTTTTCATTTTTACAGCTATTTACTCTGTATAGATTTAGCATATTGGTCATAGGCTCCTTTTGTGGGCTGTGGCTCCAATGACAGTCTAATTTTCAGAGCCTTGATGGTACTGTGTTTGTCTTCTTTGTCTCCTTTTCTGAGGCCCCACTGGTACTTGTTGGTATTAGCTGAGAAAGTAGAAGGAGCTTCCCAGGTTGAGTGGCTTGGTGCCATTATGTGGAGGAAGGAAATCTCCACGCTACAGAGACAAAAAGCAATTTTGGGGCTGGGTGCTTGTTGTGGAAGAATCCCACTTGCTCATTTCCCCTGTCAGGTGGAGTCTGGGTAGGAGAGAGGAGTCTCAGACTGGTGGGAAAGTTCTCTGGTAGGTTACTGTTAGGGGAACATTCAGTTGGTTCTTCTTGCTATTCTTCTGGGCTTGTCTAGAGTTGTTGGCAGGACTCTTGCTCAGTTCGGAGGAAGAATAAGGCTATCTGGCTGCCTTCTCTTGCTAGACTGGGCGTCAGGACAGGCTGGGCCTGGGTTACATTCTCTTGGATGGAGAATCATAACATGCCCTGCCACTGTGTTGTTCCCTTGGTCCTCTGGTCCCTAACTAATTCATCTTCCTCTTTCTACCTTTTAGGGTTCTTCTTTAGTTGTCTCTTGTGTTATTTCCAAGGCTTTTAGTCATGCTTGACAGGAAGGGGCAGAGAGAAACAAGTCTACACCATTTTGCTCAGATCAGAAGGTCTCTATATAAGCTTATATAGGCCTAAAATCTCTCTGGAAGGTACACAAAAAATTGTCTTCCCTGAGGAGGGACACTGGGGAATATGAGGTAGGAGGGAAACTTTTTTTTGTATATGTGTTTGCATGTTCTCATTTTAATCAGGTGACTATATTAGCTGTTCAAAAATAAAAATAAAATGTAAAAGAAGAAATCTAATTCAGCCTTGCTTTCAAGAGCACAACCAAGGATTACAACACTGGTCAAGTAGAGTATGGATTCAACAATTTGTAATTTTATTAAATTTCACTGACTTTTAATTTCACTATATTGTGACTGCTTTGATCCAGATCTCTGAATATAAGAATAATGTTCTCAGTGGATTTTCAGCCTGCTCATATATTTTGAATAACTTGCAGAATACAAATGTGTAATTTAGATAGAAGTAGATGCTTTTGGCAGCATACTAGCACCCTAATCAGCTGAAAAAAATGATATTTGTATGACATTAAAACAAAATTAATAGCAAGACACTGATTACATGAAAAGATTTTAGGTTGTAATTATTAAACTTGCAAACAACTCAGCATAATTAGTGCCTTAATTAGGATATGGTCTGAAATTTTAGCTTACAAAATTAATTGAGGCAATTAAAAGTCACATTTGTAAAGTGGATTTTAAAGCTTACAAGGTAGTTAGATATCACTTTTTTTCTCATTTTGGGAAGCATCTTTATAGGTAGAGTAAGCTTCCAGTGCAATTACTTTGATTCCAAACCCCCATTTCCAGCACAGTGTCTAAGCCTGAAGCCTTAAGAATCAAGTTTAGTAACTTTCAGCCAAGGGTATCTATACACAGAAGGTTGAGCAGCTCCCAGGCATACTCCTAAATAACTCTGGGGAGCAATGAAACAGCAAAGACTTTCTGTCCCCAGAACCTTAATTGAAATATAAACTAAAAGATTGATAGTGACTTTGGATCAAGCTCCTTGACCATTTTCACAGAACTATTTGGATCCAAATGGCAATTTTCACCTCTGTCATTTATTCTTCACACGCTTCTTGAAGGCATTAAAACTCCTGGTCATTCTCAGTGATCTGTGTCTTTCTTTCTCTGACACTGCAGGCCTAGAACACAGGCTTCCTTTTCCTAAGGCCCAAAATCATGAGAGCATTCTTTTAGAAAGTCAGTGTCGGGTGCCTGGGTGGCTCAGTTGGTTGGGCGACTGCCTTCGGCTCAGGTCATGATCCTGGAGTCCCTGGATCGAGTCCCGCATTGGGCTCCCTGCTCGGCGGGGAGTCTGCTTTGCCCTCTGACCCTATCCCCTCTCATGTGTTCTCTCTCAAATAAATAAATAAAATCTTTAAAAAAAAAAAAAGAGAAAGTCAGTGTCATACTTGTCTATTCCTAACTGCCTATGTTGTGGAACAGGGAACATGAGGTTCAAAACTACAATTGCTTGGTCTTGGCAAGAAGCTTATGTCTTTAATTGGGGGCACTTGCCTATCACAAAATATCACTAGTAGTACAAGAATGTCATCATTGAACTTTCTCTGTACCTGTAGGTTTTCTTAATTTCTTCATTTGATGCTCCCTTATGCAGACCAAGAATTTCATATAGAGCTTCTCCAGATGTAGACAAAGTCCGCTGTCTTTGGTTAGGTATGTTACATGCCATTTTCTCAGGCTGCAAAAGCAAAGAGGGGAAATAGCCATGAAGGTTATGCATACTGGGTCCCACTCTCTGAAGAGAAAGACAGTTTATCTTTAACCTTTTGTAAATGACAATCTGAAGTACATTTTTATGTCAGCCACAAAAGGAGAGGAGAAAAGGTTTAGGAGAGCCAAAAGTAGAGCTTCATGTCAGGGTGTTAAAGGCTACAAGCAGTCATGTAAATGGAGTATGACTTTGTCCACATGGTTATATAGAAGTGAAATGTTAAATAAATACCCAGCTAATTCAGAATTGTTGAAAATGAATCCTCACAGGTCAACATATGTAGATTCTTTTTTTTTTTTTTAAAGATTTTATTTATTTATTCGACAGAGAGAACACAAGCAGGGGGAGTGGGAGAGGGAGAAGCAGGCTTTCCGCCGAGCAGAGAGCCCGATGCGGGGCTCGATCCCAGGACTCTGGGATCATGACCTGAGCTGAAGGCAGACGCTTAATGACTGAGCCACCCAGGCACCCCCAATGTAGATTCTTTTTTGCCAGAATTTGAACAGCTCCTTTTATGTATATTTTCCGAATTTAGCTAGCAGTGGAAATAATCTTCCATTTTACTTTGATTCTATTGGTTTTAGGATGGCTTAGGATGTCTTTAGAGAGACACTCATGTTCAACACAGGGAATCCCTGGTGACAACGGTGGCAGCAGCTGAACTGGATGGGCACATCCCAGTGGTGGATGGGGTCAAATGGAGCTGATCTCCCAACTCTGTTCTCACCAGGCTAATGACCAAACCAACATAAGCAAGAACAGAGCCCCCAGATGTCGACTGGTGGGTCAGGATGGCCTTAGAGGTCCCTGAGGCCCCAGTATGGTACTGTGAGTGTTTGTGGTCCTAAGGAATTCAATAAACAGCAACAATATGAGGAATTCCAAAGTATTTTTGTGCGCCTTTATCTTCTTGGGGGAAGAAAAGCAAAGCTTTGAAGAGTACTGAAAAAATCAGACCTGGGCAAAAATCTTGCCTAACGGTGCCAAGGACAAGGGCTTATTTTATGGCATGGCTTCACTGTCCCTTCCTCAATCAGCCTCCTGTGAAAGTAGTGTCCCTGGAGGCCAGAAGGACCCCAGTCCCAAATTCCTGGTTCACACAAGGATAAGAGGAGAAGGAATCTGATTTTGCCTGCCACAAAAGAAACTCTAATGTGCATACTGACCAGCAGCCGTTCAGTAAATTGTGGCACTTAACACTCATTACTGCTCTAACTTACTTTTCTTGCCTACCCATCACAACTTCCCTAGGGAGTAAGCAATTCAAGGCCTGGGGTATGCCATTCATCTATGTGTTCCAGTCCTACAGGTCAGCCCTATCTTGAAACCACAGCCCAGCTGATTATTCACAATTGAAGGAAGACGTGCCTGAAAAACTGACACCCTCCCTACTTCCTTCCCTGTCCCCTCTGTCCTACTGCCACCACACACACAAGTGCTCAAGATACTGATGCCCTGCACCATACATCCACCTATGGTTCCCAGGAATGGAGGCAACCGGCCGACTTCTCACAAGTCATACTAAATGCCACAAGTGGGTGGAGTTTGGAAGATAGGGATTTCTGTGTGGCTTTGTGGACAAGGAATAGGACCACAGTCTCTCTGAGATTTTAAGATGTCACTGGTTAGCAAGACCCGAGTCACAAACTAAGAATTTATCAACATAATGATTCAAATTTTAGGACTGTAAGATATGGAGTTAGGGGTTATATAAGCCAGCTTAACAAATGCCTTTTGGGAAATTTGGGCCATAGATCATTGTAGCAGACCACTTTACTATTAGCTCTCCTTTTTCTGGGGAATGCTCAAGTTCCTGTTGCAACATATGCCTTTCCTGACAGCTGCTTCAGTCTTACTTGATCTCAGTTGAGGAGAGCAAGAGTAGGTACCAAGGCAGACCAATAAGAGTCCTTCCCTAGCATTTTTTTTATATACAGAACAATCTTACAGATGGTAAAACCAGTAAAATGTAAGATTGAGGTATTATTGGCTGGCCTGAAATGAGAGAGTTTGAAACTGATCCATAGAAGAGGAGCAGTGGCTGAAAGATGGGAGAGAGAGACCCAGTAGGGTTGTCTTCTTGTTCCAGTTTTTTCAGAGGTGCACTCGCAACTCTTCCCCTCCCACAGCTTGTCAATCAACTTTTCCTTGGATTTAGCCAATAAAATTCCTCTCCATACATAAATTTACACATGTTTTTTCTTTTGAGCATATTTTAGCTAGGTTTTGGTCTTTGTTAACCAGAACTCCTAAGTGTCATATACTCTTTCAATTAAACACCACCAGTGGTTCCCCAAGCACTTCCAAGCCAGGCTAATCTTAAATTATTGCATCTACTTATCCTTTAAGTTGAGTGTAGCTTCCTGGTACTTGGAAATGAATACTTTACAGAAATAACAATGATATACTAAGATATTCAAACAAATTTATTCAGGTGTATTGTGTAGACATTATTAGTACAGATAAAAGGAGCAGCGATAAATCTGGGTTAAGGCACTTTCATAACAAAAGTTTATGGAGAGTTATTCAGGAGAACTAAGAAGAAATGGAAGTATGGCAAATAGTTATCTTTGCTTTATCTATTTATCTATATTCAGCATTCCAAAGAAACAGTTTCAATTTGAGGGGAAGAAATATATTTACTCTTCATCTATTTCTTGAAATAAGAGATATCATGGCTCCCATAAATCAACAGATGTCCTAAAATCAATTTTAACAAGTCGCAGACATGCACAGTTTCCACAGTTTTGAGCATCATGCTCCATGACCAGCTTTGATTCCTTTCTACTTGGGATCTTGCTATCACTAATCCAGGAAAAGGATTTACACGTTACTGAAGATAATCTGCTAAACAGATTATGGTAATACCCACAGCAGAAAATTCAATTATTTATTCAAAGCCTGCAATGCAGGCCAAGTCTTCTGGGAGATTTCAGACTAATATGAGATACAAAACTATAAGCCAATAATGAAACTACTGTTTAGAGGTTAAACACATACTGAGGATAGAGCGAGAAGGAATTTTCTGGAGGGCAGAGATTCTGTTTTGTGCCACCAGAAGCCCAACATTATACCTAGGATGTATTAGGTGTATGATAAATGTCTGTTGGGTAATTAAATCAAAACTGAGTGGTTAACTTGAATGGGGATGTTAGGGAGAACTTCACAGAAAAGATGAAATCTGGACTGATAATAATACAACCACTTATTTCTGTAGAACTTGGCACATATTTCTATTACAGCCCTTGTATCTAAGCCTAACCTTGGATCTGCATAGATGTGGTAGCCAGTGACTCTCTTGATTATTTGTTTGCATAAATCAAAAGAAAAGAAGACTTTTGGGCTTGGGGGCTGAAAGAGGAGGGAGGACATTCTCACATTGTGACTGGAACTTTTTTTTTCCCGAGGCACCCCCTTCAAAGTTATCCAGGTATAGAACAAGAGAGATGGGGTCAGTTGGGGGGCTACCCTCAATCCTTTCCACAGAATAGTCATGGAAACTGCCTAGGACTTATCCTTCCCTACCCCTTGGCCATACCTCTACACATTCCTCTTCCCAATGGAAAAAAGGAAGGCAGATTCCATCTCTCAAATAGTTTCATACATAGAAACTCACACCCAGGAAAACATGGTAGGTAGCTTGCTATTACTTTGGTTTATGTATTTTTTCAAATCATCTCTTTTAGAAATCCAATCACACTGTAATCCATTCCTGCTGAATAAAATCCGGTAGCTGACTTGCTTTATGGTGTGGATTGAACAATATGCAGAGTGAGTTGTTACAAAGAATTTGGAAATTACTGTTTCACCTTCTTTGCTCTATTACCAAAAGATTTCCTTTCAAACAGATAAAGTCTGTTAAAGACAAAAAAAAAAAAAAAAAGCCCTTTTATATCACCATTGGAACACAAGATAAAGATAGTTAGTCAATAGTTGGTCAGTGTGGTTAGTTGTTGGCTGATTCTACAGACTGAAACATAAAGGGACCAGAAAACTGTAGAATTGCTCTCTATACATCAAACACCAACAATGTGCTTCCTTTTCTGTCTCCTTACTGATAAAAGAAACCAGACTCTTCATACATTATTGATGTAGATGACATTTAGTTTCAAATTCAATGGCATAATACTTTGAAACTTTTAGTCGTTTTAATATATAAAAATAGATATGTGCCCTGAGAACATACTAATTACAGAGTAATAGTCAAAATGTCTTCTAAAAACTCTCCTTAAGTAACCTTAAACTAAATACTAAATAATGGAGCCATACTCTCTTTTAATTCCTTATATAAAATATAATCTTTATGAATTCTTTTTCTGTAGCCTTTTGAATTCTAATATTCCTATGTAAAATTCAAGTCTTTATTATTTATTCATAGTCCCTCATCTATAAACCATCCAATGGAGAAAAAAAATGTTGTCATGCAAAATTATTAGTAATTTAATTTTGATCATCCAGTATAGGTTACTTAATCTTCTGAACTTAAATTACTTTTTGGTACATTACAATGTCATTAATATCATTTCTTAAAGCACTGACAACTATACAGTCACTACTAAAACATCTATAGCTCACCTGTCTTTTGATAACAGATATGATTGAAAGAAGGTTCAGCAGTCTGGTGATGATGGACATCCAATTCAAAATAAACACTTATTTAAAGATTCTAATTCCAGGAGTCTTACAAATGCTTAAATTTTTCATCTTGACATAAAATGTTCCTTTCAAAGCAAAAAAAAAAAAAAAGCTTCACCTATTTCTATTATGTGAATTCTCAAAAATGGAAAAAAATCAAACTATACCTTTCTTGAAAGGTTTTCTTCAAGACTCAGAAAATGAATGTGGGCAAGGGAAATTAGATCATTAAACACAGCAAAAACACTTTCAATGGCTGTCACTGGGGAAACCAATATGCTTTACCATTTTATTACTTCTGTGATTCCTCCATTGAAATCTATTTAGTGAAGCAAAATTTCCTTATCCAAATAACATTGTATCTTAAAGCTAAGCACACATCCAAAATGCTAATCCTATGTTTAAAAGTAATAATTCTCCCTAGCATAATTACTCATTACTTTGGCACTTATATAAATAGCAACTTGAAGATGGGAAAACTTGTAAATGTTACAAATAATCCACAGTACCTGTTCCTATAACTCCGATTCAGTGTTCTCAAAACAGGAGCAATTTGCTGTTTTTAACTGGTCTGGAAATAGATGTGCAAAGAAATAAAGGAAGGCAACAATGAAAGGAGCAATTCCATACCTGTTCCACTGTTTCAAAGTAAAAGGCTACTCCTTTCCATTGTTCTGATCCAGGGTAAACAGGTCAGTGGAGTCAGATTACTTCTCATTTGTTACTCTATCAGCCAATTCGTAATCCCTCTGGAAAACATAACAAAGAGAGAATAAAACATGCATGACAGTAAAGGTTGCCATTACAAGGCACCAGGTGATACCAAAATATATGCTACATTTACTGTTGATCATTAGTCAACTGGTGCTTGGATCAATCAAATGCTACTATGGAACTGCCTCCAGGTTTCCATCAGAACTGCCAATTAAGAGAATATGCAGAAATAAAGTGTTGATGAGGATGTAGAAAGAAGGGAACCCATGTGCACTGTTGGTGGGAATGTAAATTGATACAGTCATTATGGAAAACAATACAGAGTTTCCTCAAAAAATTAAAACCAGAAGTACTATACAATCCAGTTATTCTACTTCCGGGTATTTACTCAAAGAAAATGAAAACACTAATTCAAAAAGATGCACCCCATGTTTACTGCAGCATTATTTACAATAACCAAGATATGGAAGCAACTTAAGTGTTCATCAGTAGATGAATGTTGATAAGGAAGATATGAATGGAATATTACAGCCATAAAAAAGTAATGAAATCTTGCCATTCATGACAACATAGATGGACCTAAAGGGTATTATGTTAAGTGAAATAAGTCAGAGAAAGACAAATACCATATGATTTCACTTATAAGTGGATTCTAAAAAACAAAACTAAAACAGAAACAGACTCATAAATACAAAGAACAAACTGATGGTTTCCAAAGGGGTGGGGAGTTCAGTGAAACAGGTGAAGGGGATTAAAGGGTACAAACTTCCAATTGCAAAATAAAGTCACAGGATGAAAATTATAGCATAGGAAATATAGTCAATAATATTGTAATGACATCTATGGTGACAGATGATAACTATACTTACCATTATGACCATTTCATAATGTATATAATTGTTAATTCGTTATGTTGTACATCTGAAACTAATATAACATTGTATGACAACTATACTTGAATAATTAAAAAAACACTGGAAAGACCATGTAACATTAATAAGGAAACTTTAATTGTTCATTACATTAATCATTAATTAATTATTAATTTTCATATCTGAACATTTTACTTGAATCTTGGTCAAGAGGCACTGAGTCATGGTAGTAAATGCAGTGGTTTTAAGAATGAAGGAACCTCTTGTTAAAACAATGTCCTAACTTTCATATGCAACAAAAAGTCACATGAGAGGACAATTCTTATGATTTTGAGTACGATAACTGAAAAAGTCTTAAATCAAATGAGATAGGTGTCACTCTGAATTTGGCACAATGGGGTCTGGTTCCTGAGGCTGAAGGCAGAATTTAAGGTGTGCTGCTTAGCACAACGGGTAGCAAGCTAGGGTTATTTTGTGTGAGCCTTTCAAAGCAATCTTGTCTCTAGATAGCATTGGGGTTTTTTTTAGATGCAAAGGAATAAAAAGCTATTTCCCATAGATCCTGATTTCTAGCCAGAGTTTAGGAAGCAGCCTAACATCATGCAGAGAAGTGGGTGGGGGAGTGGAACTAAAGACATTTAGAATGAAAATAATATTAGCTTAAGGGCAACATCCTTTGATGAAATGAAAATAGTTGCTATAATAATATGAAATTATGGGTGACTCTTTTTAAAAATTACACCTTATGTTTCAAATTCAGTTTAATATTTTTAGTAAAATTCATTATTTTTATATAATGAACCACTTCTTAAATCTTCTTAATCATTACTTTTTAATCTTTTAATGTATTGCATAAGTCATGAGTTCAAAAATTGTTTAAGTATTTCAAAACTCCTATGTGGAAGTAGAACTGTATCTGTGTTTCAAAGAGAAAACACACAGTTTCTTACTCATTTAGTCAGTCAGCAATTAGTCACCTACTAGGTCCAGGCACTGGGCTAAATGCTAGAAATACACTGGTAAACAAAATCAAATGTAAACTCTGGGTTTGTGGTCACAGAGTTGCAACCTACCAAGAAAGGCAGGTATTAATCAAATGACCACTCAAATAAGTATATAAATGAGACTTTGGAGAGATGTTACAAGATCATGTAAATCAGTGTAACAGAGCTCAGGGAAAGCTTTCCTGAACAAAAATAACCAAGCAGAGATCTGAAAAGAACCAGATGAAGGGTTGCTAGTAGAAGCAAAATGTATTCTAAGCAGTTAGAATATGTTCCATTGAACATACCTGTCCCTGGGTGCTTAAATTGGAGAAATAAAAGAAATATGCAGACGTGTGCTCTCACACATAGGATATCAGCACATGCCTATGCATATATGGCTTCTGATATATCATCTAAAGATATAGCCAGAGATTAATGGAATCACATTCCACTTAACCAGGTGAGACTTTCTAGAAGCAGTGAATTTCAAGTGATGTTTGTAAAAGGAAATAAGTCATGGCAAGCACACAAAAAATTCCTCAATGCAAAATGCACTAAGTGTATTGTAAAAGCATTGCCGATCGAATCATTCAAGTTTAAAGAGGAGAGCTGAGAAGATATTCCAAGATTGAACAAAAGTGGCCTCTCTGGGAGGTAGAAAATTGGAGAGAGAATCGTATGTGGTGAGGAGGGAGTAGTTTACATGCCAGTTTTCCCTGTGTTTCCTATTTATGAAGTCTTCACCATTCCCTTAGGTGCTCCTAGAGACCTTTTATGTACCTGTCTCTGTTACTGCATAGGGTTAGGGTTATTATAAGAAATGACTAGTACATCAGCACAGAATCTGTAGCAGGTACCAGATGAATTTGGATATTCAACCAAAATAATCAGTCATGAAAATTAGAGTAAACAGTCTCATTTAAATTTCATATCTCGGCAAGTGCAGCTATCACTCATTTTTGAACATGCAATGTGCAAGGGCATATAGCACGAACAAATCCTATTCAGTATTATCAATATTGTTTTACTATTTTTATTACCTCTCTACATTGTATTATTATTACAGTGTTTGGAATTCAGGCTACCATTCTGTAAAGTTCAATGGGAAGAGTCTTTGGGCAAGCTTCATTCTGTTAAGCTAATTTAGAAAGGAAAAAGACAGGTGATTGCTTGATTGTGTAAAATGAAGAGGCCATTGGCTACCACACCAGTGGTATCTCAGACATAACTACAGAACAATTCTGGTATTTCTTTTGTAAAACCAAGTGTTTATATATGTTTTAGAAGAACAAATTGTTTAATTCCTATCATGTTTCATAATTTTCCAAAGTTAAAAAATGTCCCTTTTAAAGAGAAGTTACAAAGGTGATGGCATTTTAATGTGCTAAATCTATATATATGTAGTAAGCATGAGAATATAGAATCATAGAAGGCTAAAGAGGAAGAACTAGATGGGAACTCTTTCTAGAATTGCTTAGAAAGATTTTAAGAATTCTGATGCCTAGGCCCTACCAGATTATCCCAAAGCAAAATCTCTGAGTTATCCTGAAGTAAAATCTCAGAGTGGGGCTAGGCTCAGGCATTTTTAGGGCTCTAGGTGGTTCTAAATAGCTGCCCAGGTTGAGAGCCACTGTTCATAACTTCACTTATTCACCAGATCTTGTGGACAGAGACTCCTCAGTTAAATAACATAGAAAACGTCTGCCAACCAAGCAGCTCTGTGGAGGAATTTTTCATTGCCTGTGTTTCCTAAGAAAACATTTACTAAAGATAATTGTATCTGTGTTATTAAACACAAAACAGAATTTGACTTTGCATAATTTAACTTAAGAAAGACTATCCAAAAACAACATTCCTGTTTCTTAGGCTTTGGGCAAGTCACTATAAGCCTGTGTCTTCTCTGTAAAACAGTAATGAAATATAAACCTTTCTATTTCTCAGACCTTTTAACAAAGTCTACTACAGTGTGGCAAGATTATGCCAGGAACTTTTATAAACATAGATCTAATGATTGTCTTCTAGGGTTGGGGTTTGGGCAATTGTTAAGAAGTTACTCTCTTCCTGCCCCCTAAAATAAGAACAGAATACACTGGAAGTGCTTTAAGAATTTGAATGGGCAATCCTGGTAGATTTCGTCTGAAATCTATAATTCATCAGTAGGTAGAGTCAGTTGTACAACAAAGGGAAATTGCTCCCCTTTTGTCACACAGTGCAGAGCACTATAGTGGAGGTTGTGAGGTTCAGAGGCGGGGATGATGGTGATGATGATGGTAGTAACTAACACATTAACTAGATTATCTCATTGAAATCCTACAAAAGTATAAGGTGGTACTTTCATATCCTTATTTTACAGAGGAGTGTAGAATTATTTTAGAGAGGAGAGGTTAAATAAATTGTCCAAGGTCGCCAACTAGTAAGCAGTAGACCCAGGCTTTGAAGCCGGTTGGCTGTTCCACAGCCTAAGCTCTCACTCCAGAGTTTTGTTTCAGACGCTTACAGTCTAATTGCAGGGGACTCCTGCCTGCGATATTCCCTTGCTTATCAATCTGTGACTGAGTCAGATGGTGTGTGTGTTAAAGCTCAAGAAAAAAAAATTGTTGGAGTAATGACAAACAAGGAACTACCATGAGCACATTCATTAATGAGGTCTACCTTGTAGTTCGGTGTCAAGGACAGTATCTAGTTAAATAAAGCTCTGAATCTGAGACCTGTGTTACTGAAAAAAAAATTGACCAAGTCTTGTCCCCTGATCAGGAAATGCAATATGTATTTCACAGTGTGAAATTTAAACACCTTGTCACTTACTTACAGTAAACCATTTCTGTAATAACCAAGGAGGCTTCAGGTCCAACAGAAGTGTTTCTTTGACAAAGTGTCTGTAAGCAGACCCTTGATCCTTGTTCTTACCAATACTTGTTCCCTGATAGTTTTTTTTTTTTTTGGTAGGTTTCTGTTTTTGTTTTTGTTGTTTTTTTTTAAATTTTATTTTATGATGTTAATCACCATACATTACATCATTAGTTTTTGATGTAGTGTTCCATGATTCATTGTTTGCATATAACACCCGGTGCTCCATTCATTACGTGTCCTCTTTAATACCCATCACCAGGCTAACCCATCCTCCCCACCCCCCTCCCCTCTAGATCCCTGATGTTTCTTATGTTAATTAGCTAAAAAAGGTAGAATGCAAAAATTTTTGCTCAAGGCAAAAGTCCTTTTCAACAGGGTTTCCAATACAAAGTGATTGTTCTGCAAATTGTCATCTGAATGTAGCTAAACAGCCTATGAAAACAGTACTTGGAAAGCAAAATAGTTTTCATTCCTATTCGTTTAGCATTTAAGTGGTATTTTAATAATAGTACTGACCTTAAGATATATCTTTATCTTAACTCTAATGAAGCCCCCTTTCAAGTGAAGCCTCACCCAGCCCAGGGGACAGACAGATATTTGAGAGAAGGAATTGCTAAGGATGCCCTCTAGAGACCAGTAACTGCACTTATATCCTTGGTAATTTCCTAAGTATTTTCACTGGTCATTACATTATTTGATACTCAGTGCTCATTTTTAGAAAGAGATAACAGGCTAAGTGTGGTCATGTGACTTCCCCAAGCATGAACATCAATGATGAGGGGCAAAAAGCTGGAACTGAAGTGAAATCTCAGTGCCCTGCTTCCAAATTCTGTTGTCTTATATCCTTAAGTAAAAAGGCTGTATTGAACAATATAATTGTAAATGACAAAGAGATACTTTTCTTATCGGTGTACATGGCCAGACAGCCCCTGCGGTGGTCACAGGCCTGGGAAGCAGAGCAGTCCTCTGACTTCTGGGTCCACTGCACCAAGATTTTTGCACCAATTTCTAGTGTCCAAAGTGGATCTTCTCATTGGTACATTTCATCTTATTCATCTGAATAATGACAATTACCTTGTGCCTTCTATTTTAGATATACATTCTTCCCTCATTTTGTCAAGGTTTTCTCTTTCAGCTGGCCCACTAAATTGCAGCCAACCCATTATCACAGCTTTTGGTCTATAAGACCTTCTTGTATCTTATATAGTAAATGCTACTTTGCTATTGACAACATACCAGACAAAACATGCCATTGCTAAGAACAGTCTTGGTCTCTGCTGAGTGCCATCGGAAGGTGATCAGAAATGAATGACTAAAGCTTGGCCTCTCCCAAGGGGTGAAAGTGGACAAATCCCTTTCTGAATGAGTCATTAATTGGGTGCAGATTTTTCTACAATTGCATACACACATTCATGGCTTCCAGACATGCAACGTTAGATGAGCACTGATGTGGTGTTTCCTCCCTCCTGCCACCTAGGCAGGCACCTGTCCAAACTGGGCTCTCCTTTCAGGCCTCAGAGCTCCAGAGACAAGCCCTCCTCTAGATGTTGACCCAGTCACTGTTTCCCAGGGCCCTCACCACCACTCCCATGGGCAAGCCTCCCAGCCTCCCCAGCTGCTCTAGTCCTGCTCCTTCCAGACTCTTCAATGCACTGTACAGTTTTCTGTGTTGCTCCAGAAACCATGAACATTTTGCTGGATGTCCTCACTATCAGAGGGCATTGGTAGGAGCTGGTATAAGACCACAGGCACAGACTGGTCAGTGGCCACCATCACCAGAGCCCTACTACTGTCTGGGTAATAACTGTTAGGATCTCTGCATTCCCTCGATCCTCCTCACAGCATCTTCTCCTGTCTTCTCCATTCTCTCAGGGCCAGACCTCACCTCCAGATACTAAGTAGAGCAATCCCATGGAACCAGTTTAAAATGACTAGCCCAGAAGTGACAAACTGGGTCTCTATACAAGGTAGCTCTTACCTGGGACACAGTCTAAATCCTCCCACAAAACTGACCAGAACTAGACAATCTCTGGATGGAGTGAGAGTGTGAGCAACAAGTGCTTGTCCACAAGGGAAGCAGCAACCCTGCCCAGCACCCTTCTGAGAATCTTCCTGCCCCAGGTCCCAGGGCTTGGACATTTAGTAATCAGCTCAAAAGCCTTCTCTGTAACTTTATCAGAGGTCTAAGCAAAATAGTCAAGTGAACAAATATTCAATTCAGCATTTGTTCTCACATTAAAAAAAAAAAATGTCATTAGTTCCCAGGATTTCAGTCCTGAAGCAAGGCAGACTGGCTATTCAGTGTAGATGTATCGCCCTCTGGTGTTCAAAAGAAATGGACTGTAAACAAGAGTTTCAACTTTGAAAGATTCCTCACCCCAAATCACCCTTGATTTTCAGTATCCCTGAGGCCTCTCCCTCAGCCACCTGAGATTCCAAGAATTCTGAGAAAAACACTCATGGAACATCAGGGTGGGGCAAGCCATGTCTAGAGGGGCACCACCCTTTTATTGCATTCTTCTGAGGCTGAAGTTTTGCAATAGTTGTCAAGTAGTCAGTTGGGGGATTTGAATTATAACCTTACAAAAAGTTTGTGTTGAAGCTTCTGTCTGAAGGCAGAAACTTTGGGGCAGTTGTTGAACTTCTGAGGTCTCAGACCCATCTACTCATTGGCTGGGCCAGGACAGAAGATGTAAGAGGTCCAGGCAGCAAATTCACAGTGAATAAATGCCTACCAGCTGCTATTGGGGGAAGGCAAAAGCCAAGAGACATTCCCTCTCCCTTGGGCACATTGTGGAAGTCCCCAGATGGCAGATCTTAGTCAGGTTTTCCTTGGCCAGCAGGACGGGGTGTTTTTATTTAAAGGCAGACACACATTCCAGAAATGGTTCCCCCAGCATCACATTTAGCAACTTTGATCCACAAGGCATGAGTCTACAACCTCTGGTTACCACCTAGAAGAGGAGGCAGCAACATGTCTACACAAAGCATAATCCACAATACAAGGCAGCTAACAATAAGGACCAGATGATGGTACAGAAAATACATGCTGGAGGAGGTAGGAGGGGAGGAGCCCCCTGTGAGCCAGACCACAGGGACCAGGGACCTTCCCTTTGTGGTTCACACTGGGAAACTTCCGCTTGCTTTGTGCCCAAACTTGATAGCGTAACATATATCAGTTTCCAAGCACTGCTGTAACAAGGTAGCATAAACTGGGTGACTTAAAACAACAAAAGTAGGGATGCCTCGGTGGCTGGGTCATTAAGCGTCTGCCTTCAGCTCTGGTCATGATCCCAGGGTCCTGGGATCGAGTCCCACATCGGGCTCCTTGCTCAGTGAGGAGCCTGCTTCTCTCTCTCTCTCTGCTGCTCCCCCTGCTTGTGCTCTCAATCTCTCTCTCTGACAAATAATAATAAAAAAAAAGAACAACAAAAGTATATTCTCTCACAGTTCTGGAGGCTAGAAATCTGAAATCAAAGGTGTTGGTAGCTGTGGTTCATTTTGGCAGCTCTGAGGGAGAATCTGGGTCACAACTTCCTCTTAGCTTCTGGAGTTGTAGGCAATCCTTGAGGTACCTCAATCTCTGCTTCTATAGCCATGGCATTCTTCCCTGTGTCTGCATCTTAACATGGTGTTCTTTCCGTGTGTCTGTCTCTGTGTCTCCTCTTCTTATAAAGACATCACTCAAACTGGATTAAGGGACCACCCTACTCCAGTAGACCTCATCTTAACTTATATCTTAATTCCATCTGCAAAGAACCTACTTCCAAATAAGATCACAATCACATGTATCAGGGGTTTAGACATAACTCTGTTAGTGATGCAGTTAATTTTTATTTTTTTATTTATTTATTTTTTTAAATTTTATTTATTTATCTGACAGAGAGAGACATAGTGAGAGCAGGAACACAAGCAGGGGGAGTGGGAGAGGGAGAAGCAGGCTTCCCGCAGAGCAGGGAGCCCAACGTGGGGCTCGATCCCAGGACCCTGGGATCATGACCTGAGCCGAAGGCAGACGCTTAACGACTGAGCCACCCAGGCGCCCCTAGTGATGCAGTTAAACCCACAGTAACAGGACTATAAAGTTGGGCAGATTTGGAGTTTGTATTTAGGCCTCTTCAGTGGTGTCTTGGGAAATGTTTAACAACCAGATTTTCAGGGGGAGAGAAAGCCCGAGTTCATAGTGTTTGCAGATTTTCATGGTGTAACTATTCCCTCCAGGCCTATTGCAAGCTACCAACATGACACCTAGCTTGCAAAATTCCAGAGAATTTAACAATGTGTGGCTCTCATCCACTGATACTAACTGGCTCCAGCATGCCACTGGGCCTATTATATTAAAAAATGGCACTGGGTAAAAGGAGTTATCCATTATAATTTGTTTTAAATATTTGCGTATTGAGGCCAAGATTCCCCTACAACTTTTGATTATCAAAATGTAAAATGATTGATTTATATATAACTCATATCAAATTTTAAATCAAGCATGCCTCTGGGTCATTCTGTTTTCTGAGCCTCATTTACCCTGAAATAGCTTCAGCATTTTCCTCCCAGCCCTTCCACATATTCTGCCCCCTACCTTTGGTGTGTCTACCATCCATAGGTTCCCTGTCCCCCCCATACTCATTCCCAGATCTGACACCTCCCATATTCTCTCAGGACTCTGGCACTCAGTTCTTTCTCCACCCCAAGTCCTGTCACTGACTTGGTGCCCTTCAGCTCCCATGTGGTTTTCCCAGCCAGCACCCTTTCCCTCATGACTCCTTGCCCTACTAGGATACCTGAATTTCCTCCAACTCTCAAACCTTGAACTCCAACCTCACGCTCCAAGCCTGTCATTGCCTACCTCACCAGCTAACTCCTCTGTGCACACAACACTTACATTTCACTAACACCTCCAACTCCCCAAATCTATCAGCCATGTCCCTTTCTTCAACGCTTTCCCTGTTCAACTTAGACTCTGGCATCACCATTGTACCTATTCCCTTGTCGATATCCCTAATTTCTTCCACCACTGCAGCCAGTATTCAATTGTACATTCATTGGTGAGGCAGATGTTGCCACCATAGGTCTCCAAACCCAGCTGCAACCCTGTCCCACATGCTTCTCTGTGTCCTAGAGGGCCCCAGTCTTTTTACTATGCTCCACCACTCTCCTCCAATCTTCTTCACTTTCAGCAAAAGATATTACGTCTGCATCATAGGAAAAAACAGAGAGAGCAGTCTATTGTTAACAAAGTATTTTCACATAGGTTCATTTAACCTACACAACAACTGGGACAGGTAGGCAGGGTATATGTTATTATTTCCATTTTACAAATCAAGAAACTGAGGCTCACAGAATGTTCATGTCAACATCAGATAATTATTAACAGAACCTGGGTACAAACACAGGTCTCCCAATTCCGAGAATCCCAGGTCAAACAGTAAAGTAGATGATTTGTCCAAGGGCACCAATAAGTCCTTGGCATCCAGGACGAGCACCCACATCTCTGGGTACCTCCCAAAGTCTTTATCCACCTCTAGAATGTGCCGCCTTCTCAGTTACTTTATTGCTCTCGAAGTACCTAAGTTTCATTTACTCTTTGTTTAAAAATAAAAAGTAGGAAGATCTTGAATAAAATAAAAGTTTTATTTTTCTTTCTTTTGCGAGTTGTTACCACCAATGATTGTTTCCTTGTGTTAGTGTTTTTCTTGTAGAGGGTTCTCAGAGTCTTTGGTGAAACAAGCGTATTTACTCTCAGCTTCTGTCATATGGTTCACAAGCTATGGAAACACCAGTGATGAGATGGAGGGAGCCAGACCAGGGCTCTGATCTAGAAATGTCATCTAGTAATGTCATCCCACAGAGCCCAAATGCTTGCCCGTTGGCCTACAAAGGTGGATCATGGGTGGATCCATGCAGACTTACAAGCTGATTTTCTGTAAACACCTGATACAAGCCAAAGCCACTTCCATTGGGAATGGGGGCCATAGTGAGTCACTTGCTGCAATTCCAGACAGATAAGAATCTCAGCTCTTTCCTGGGCCTTCCAGTGAAGCTAGAAAACCAAAGGGAATTTTCTTCTGTTGATAAAAAAGGACCACCTTGTCCCAGTTTTTCTACTGATACCTTGCTTTGTTCATGCTGTACCTACATCATTGTGCATTGTTGTACGTAGAGGCAGACATGCAAAAGAAGTGCTGACCTCCCCCCACCATCATCTGGTACAACCTGCATGTCTGCCCCTCACATGTTGCCTTGGAGATATCCTCCACCGTATTGGACTGAACCCCACTCCCATCAGAACTGATACCTATGAGGTACACCAGAAACACTGAACTGGGAGATGGATGCCTTTGCTTCTAACCATGAACTTGGGTAAGACACATGCCTTCCTGATCTCCATTCCTCCTCTCTCAGACAAGGGGTTTGCTGTGGCTGAAGCTAACTCAGGAACACCGTAAAGACTGCTTTTGCTGTCACCACAAAGAGAACTTCTGGGGAGCAACCTAGACAGTGCTATAGGAAGAGAGGACAGAGGAGTCTCCTTTAAATGAGATTGATTTAGGGACTTACAGTAAGTTTGTCACTGGACAATGTTTCCTAAAAGTGCTAGAGGAGATGGAAAGTGAGGAGCAGCAACATGTCAGGCCATGAGGAGCAAACCAAATGAAGGGAAAGCCCAGGCCTGTTCCATGGGTGAATCAGCAGACACCACACACCTGTAGAATTATTGATTCATGCATGTTGTAAGCTGTTTTTATGGGCAGATTTTAGGGAGTGTTACAGGATTTTGCTGGCCCATGGGGACCTTGAAGGCAATGTAGAGCACTCTTGGTGGCTCTGAAGACAGTGGTTTAAGAGGGATAACTCACAGTCGCTGCACTTGGCAGTCCACAGTGACCATGTCATCCTCCCCCTTCCACGGAAGAGTGGAGTCGTGGGAAGAACACAGGGTCATTGCAAACATTAAATGAAATTATTCATGCAAAACACAAGCACGTAGTTTTCAATAAAGGGGAGCAACTGTTAATGTTCTGTGGATTACCTCAAAGGCAAAGGAAAGTGGAGCCCTCCCAGTAGCTCCAATTTGCACTTAAATTTGATATATTCAGATATGTGGGGAAAAAAATGAGCCCCACCCCACTCCATCCCCCCCACCCCGGCTTCCACTGCTGCCCCTGAGTTTGGACCTACAGCTAATGCCTTCAGACATGTCCCATCACAAAGGGTGCGGCACCTCAAGACCTGTGGGGAATGTAGCAACAGTGCTGGGAGGCAGCTACCACACAGGTTAAGAGTACCAGATGGCATCATTTAGACCTAGGTGAGAACCTTAGACAACTTACTTCAACTCTCTGAACCTTAGTTTCCTCATCTCTAAAATGTGCAAACATTTGTTAAATAAATGTCTTTTGAGCAAATGGAAATAACACTGCTTTCCACATGGCTCCTTGTGGCAATTAAATGAGATAATTACTAAACCTGCTGGTAACATAAAAGATGTGTTGGCTGATTTTATGTGTCAGCTGGACTGGGCCATGGAGTGCCTGGTATCTGGTCACACATTATTCTGGGTGTGTCTGTGAGGGTGTTTTTGGATGAGATTAACATTTGAATCTGTAGACTGAGTAAAGCAGATTACTCTCCCTAAGTGGGTGGGCCCATTCAATCAGTTGAAGGCTTGAATAAAACAAAAAGGCTGACCCTCCTTCGAGGAAGAGGAAATTTCCTCCTGCCAGACTGCCTTGGCCTGGGACATTGGTTCTTTCCTGCCTTCAGACTGTAACTGAACATTGGCAATTCCTGGGTCTCTATCCTGCTGGCATTTGGACTAGAACTGCACTATTGACTCTCGTGGGTCTCTAGCATGCCAACTGAAGATCTTAGGACTTGTCAGCCTCTATGATTGTGTGAGCCAATTCCTTATAATAAATCATTGATATAGATAGGGATATAGATATAAACATTGCTAGATATCTCCTATTTGTTCTGTTTCTCTGGAGTACCCTAATACAGTAGGTGCTAAATACAAAAAAAGTTGTTTTTATGATTGCTATTTCTGTTATTTCAGAACTTGGCAAGAAATGTTGTCTGTATGTAAAGCTGACTGAAATTATGTTTGAGAGACAGGTAAATGCCAGTAATGGCCTAAATAGCACTTACTATTTGTGTGCTATTCAGAAGATTTGATCTTCTAAAACAAGCACTTACTATAACATGTATGTGGGTATGTATCAAGATATGTATACATTATATAGTATAATATACATAAGGCTCCTGGGGATATTTTATCTTTTCTGGTATAGGCCATGACTTTGAGAAAGAAAAATGTGGGAAGCAGACGGCTATCTCAGGATGGTGTCAAAGGACACAATTTGGTTTTCTGGTGATGACCTTGGCTACCAGATGGTAGACACCCTGAAAGGGACACCTTGAAGACTTTGAGGGTCATCAGTGACCTGGCAGGTAGGAAACTTGTCTTCTAATCAAGACTTTCATCTAAAATCTGAGTTGGAAAAAAGGACAGTGTCAAATTAAAATTTATACTGTGAAAAGTAATAGAGGATAAAATGCCCAATAATTCTCAGGGAAAAATAGTACAGAGACCATCAGGAACAATACTTAGAGGTACAGATGTCTATTCACCAAGGTTTATTGAATACCTAGGTGACCTGGGAACTTTAACAGAGAGAGAGAGAGCATATGCATAATACATACTTAGAAATGTTTGTATATGCATAGAACACTTCTGGAGAGTACGTGAAATTTGTCCAGTTCCATAGAGGAAAAGGACTGGGGACTGGGATGAGACAGAGAATTGTTTTTTATAGCATAAAGTTTTATGATGTTTAAATTTTTACTACATGCATGTATAACTTTTCAATTAAAACTCTTATTTTCATTAAACTGTGCTTAGGGCAGGATCACCAGTACCAAGAGGGGCCCACTTGCTTTGAGCAGCTGTGCACTGTCAATATTTAACACCACCCCCCAACAGCATTGCCTTTCTGTCCTACTGCAACCAGTCTTGCCCTTCTAGCCATCTTCTACACCATCTTCAATGTTCTCTTTCAAAAATGTAGATTTACCTAAGCCAAGAAATCATTGTTGCCTCCCGTTTCCTACAAGATAAAGTCCGATCTGCTCAGTAGGGCATTGTGGGAAGTGACACTGCACCTAGTACTACTAGTATCTTTCCTGGGCCTTCCAGAAGTCCACTGCCTTCCTCCTTCCCACTGTTACTACCCTAAGCCAAACTCATCATCTTCTTGGTTTACTGTGCCCTCCTGACAGTCCTTTCTCCTTTTTCCCCACTCTCATCTGTTCTCCATACACTACATTGTTTTAAAAATGCAAATAGTATCCTAAAGCTCCCCTGCTTATAACCCTTTAAACCTGCCCACTGGGGGCACCTGGCTGGCTCAGTTGGAAGAGCATGCAACTGTTACTGTTGGGATTGTGAGTTCGAGCCCCATGTTGGATGTAGAGATTACCAAAAAATAAACTTTATTAAAAAAAAAAAAACTGCCCACTGATCTTAAGCTAAAATCCCAGCTCCTTAGCAGGGCCAGCCTCTTCCTCTTTCTCCAGTGCCATCTCTCCCCAATTCTTTGCTCTCTCCTCAGATTCAATTTCCACTAACCACTGTACACTGTTCAGTTCCTTGAAGACACCATTCTGTTTCCTCTGAGTCTTTGCACATGCTATTTCCTATCTTAAGAAACTCTTCTACTCTCTTTTTTTTTTTTTTTTTTATTCATGAGAGACAGAGCGAGAGAGAAAGGCAGAGGGAGAAGCAGACTCCCAAGGAGCAGGGAGCCCGATGCGGGACTCGATCCCAGGACCCTGGGATCATGACCTGAGCCGAAGGCAGACGCCTAACCATCTGAGCCACCCAGGCGCCCTCTCTTCTACTCTCTTATCCCAGGTCTTCCAACCCCACCTGGCTCACTCCTTCAGCATAAACGGTCATAAAAATAAGAATGTCATAAGAAAATCATAAATAATTGAGGAAGAAAAAGTTACCCATTTGAGGAGGAATCCTGTAGGAGTTCAGCTATCAGAAGGGAGCTGTATGGAGCGCCTGGTTGGTGCAGTTGGTTAAGCATCTGACTCTTGGTTTTGGCTCGGGTTGTGATCTCAGGGTTGTGAGGTCAAGCCCTGAGTCATACTTCGTGCTCAGTGCAGAGTCCGCTTAAGACTCTATCTCCCTCTCACTTTGCCCCTCCCCCTTTCTCAAATGAATCTTTAAAAAAAGAAGAAGAAGAAGAGAACTGTATGAGTAAGACAGTTTGATGCAAGAAAGGGCTGGGCAGGCTGGAGAATGGAAAGAAGAGAGGTCCCTCTGGTGAATAAAGTGGGGAGGACTGAGTGAATAGGTGGCAGAGGAGAGTGGCTAGAGAAGGTGAAAAGACCTTGAAAGCCAAGATAGAGTTTGATCTTCATTTTTTAAACAGTGGGAAAACTTGAACTGTTTTTAAACTGGCAAATGACAACCTCCAGTACTTATTTTAGAAAGATGTGAATAACAGAATGCAGAGGAATGAAGTTGGGGAACTGGATGATCTTAGGGAAAGAGGATGAGAGCCTGCCCCAGGGCAGCAGCAAGCAGAACTAGCAGGAAGCAATGGATTTGAAAGAGATGTGGAGATAACCTCCTGGGTTTGATGACCAAGTGAAGGGGAGGAGAGATCCAGGAATAAGAGAGGACTCACAATGCTAGCGAGAGTAACTGGGAATATGGTGAGGTCATTGGCTGAGATGGGAATCACAAAAGGAGAGCAGCTTTGGAGGAAGATAATGAATTAAGTTTGGAACATGTCGACTTTTGGGTATAAGGTCAGGAAGCCCATGTCCATAATTAAAATCAGACACAACCTAGGGTACAGCATGCAGGGCCTTTCACAGAAACCACCTGTTAGGGTTGGTTTCATCTTTTCTGGTGTGGCATGTTTCCATGACTCCTGTTTTCCATATCCCGACAAAGTCATGTGAATTGTTTGCCTTGCATGCAGAGAAGGAGTTGTAAAAGCACAGGGAAAGTAGAGATAAGGTCTATGAAGACCTGTTGTGCCCGGGGTGAAATTTGCACTAGAAAATTGTTTTTCTCTCCAAGCTTGTGTTAATCACTACTCTTTCTCTTCAAGTCCCGGTTCTGCTGTGATGAGCAACCTGAACTCTCAGGACAATTTCACTTCTACTCTGCACTCAGTCCCTGGGGCACTTTGAAGTCCACAATGCAAACATTTTTCACATAGTTATGCAGTTCCTTTTTTGCTTTTGAACTCTTCACAGGTGTATATCTTGTCTCCTTAACGAAAGTCTTAATTCTTTAAGAGCCCAATTTATGCCCAACATTTAGTTTTTTTAATTGTCATATATTAAGTTTTCAAAAAATACAAAGTGGATTGAAACTGACACTGGGGAAGAAAGGAGAAAGGACAGTAACCACCTTGAAAGGACAGAGTAATCAAGAGATAATATGTTGGTTAGAGGTGTGAGATAGTGTCAGTTCCTAACAAAGAAAGGAACCTATTCTAACATAAAAGAAATGCTTTCCCCCCTCTTCTAATAATAATGACTTTGCATTCTAAATATGCTTAAAAGGGGCGCCTGGGTGGCTCAGTTGGTTAAGCGACTGCCTTCGGCTCAGGTCATGATCCTGGAGTCCCTGGATCGAGTCCCTGGATCGAGTCCCGCATCGGGCTCCCTGCTCGGCAGGGAGCCTGCTTCTCCCTCTGACCCTCCCCCCTCTCATGTGCTCTCTGTCTCTCTCATTCTCTCTGTCTCAAATAAAAAAAAAAAAATCTTTAAATATGCTTAAAAGGAGGAGAGGAATACTGGTATTCTAATAAATTCAAGTAAGTTGTCTTCTCAACTGGCTAAAAAGTCTGTTTTTCAGGCACCACCTTTGGCTTATAAGCAATATTGATAAAATACAGGACTTGTCCTTTACAGTTAATTATATTTAGTTGTACTAAACAGTGTAAGACTGAGGGTTAAGTCTTTCACTTCCTTTTAGTTCTTCCTTTTAGTTAGAGGTCCACTTGTGTGGCCATTGAGATGTTTGGGCAACTTAAAAGAGGGGTCTTCATGACTCAGCTCATTACATAATTCCCTGGGTAGAGGAATGAAGGTGGAACAACCCCAAGTATTGCCAGTGGGCAGATTGTGCACTTGTCATTGATGGAGGAAGTTATATGTGGGGGCAGTGGGGAGAAGAGATTTTGTTGCTAGCTGGTAAGTACCAATAGGCCTCAGATCACAAAGATCTCTCTAGCTGTCTTGCCAGAAGTGCCTGTCAGTCTACCATCGACATCACTATTTAATATGGAACCCCCCATTAAGATCACCCTTCAGCATATATAGGGGCATTGGAAGAATGAGACCTACAGCACATAGCTTTCAACAGGAGTGCAGTTAGGAGTAGGAAAGGAAGTGGTTCAAAAATGGATCTGAGACTACTCTTGGGAACAGCATGAAGCATGACTCTGGAGGTTGGCAAAGACAAGGGGGAAAAGACACTGGAGTGATTGCTTCACAGTCTTGCTAAGGGCTCCATTCCCACTCCTTTTAGAGCATACCTTTCCCCTTCTGAGATTCCCCCAGGCACCAGGTGACCAGCAGGAAAGGTCCTTCTTTGCCCTGGTGGCAGCAACATCTGTGGGCTCTGTGTCACATTCCTTTCCAGACTTCACAGGCCTCAGGTTACAAAGGTCTCATTGCATAATTCTTAGGAGAATAGGCATGGAGGCTGGGCTGGGATAAAGGAAAGTCCTGTATATGTCAGAGATCCAGGTGGGGCCAGATGCCAAGGCACCCCAGGTGGTGGCAGCAACAGAATCAAATGTCTTGATCTCTAGCGAGGTAGCTTTCTTTACTTTTTTTTTTTTCCCCAAGGCTGTTAAATAAGACTTATCAGGATGCATCTTTTTGGGTAATTTGATGGAAAACACTTCAAAAGTTCACTTGGCATACCTGTGTTTCCGGTTTACTGGAGAGATTTGAGAATTCAATACCCACAATGAAGAATCTGAAACTAAAGCTCTTTTTATCCTTCCATTTTTCATAATCAACTTTCTCCTGTAGTTTTATGCTATAGTATGTACAAAATTACTCAATATGTTACACAACCTTTGAAATTAATATGGAAGCTGAAAGATACTACCACAGCCCTGTTTAAGCCCTATGTCATGATGGAATGTTCTTTTCTATTAGTGATCATTTAATAATTCTTTTTGTTAAAGATACTCTGTGTGGATAGCTAGAAACATATGGAAGATCCTTACAGGACATATATTTTTCAGTTGGTTAAAAAACAATCTAGTGACCTAGAAAATATTCATCAGACCTCTGGAACTGATGACTATGAAAACAAGATCTATATTTATACTTAGCAATTCTTCATTTCATTTTCTTTCAAATTTGGAGACTTTAGACAGATATTAATATATTTGCAGTGAATTGAATTGGAAAAAGCTCTGAGTGTCTGTATCCAGGGAGTGCCTGGGCTCAAACTTACAGATTAATTAGAGATGCAAGACATATACAGCTCTACATAAAACAAACAAATCTAAGGCAGCTCCTAAGTTATCAAGGTAATTCCAAATAAAATTAATTTGCAGGATAAGTTAGGAAAGGCTCGTAAAGGAGACATATTAGGTAATAAGTATAGGCCAGTTACCACAGATGGTATAATATCCACACCTGCCAGATGAAGTGTTCCACTCATATATACATTTATTTGTGGAGTACACATATATATATGTCACAGAGTATGCACACACATATACATAAACAAAGCGATCTACCTAAACTGGAAAAGACAAGGCCACAGAAAGTTTGCATATTTATTATAAAGCAAAAACGCAGTTAATGGTATAAATGCCTTTTTTTTCCCCCAGCAAACTACTCCTAATCCGGCCTCAAGGCAGAGTAACTTGTCGATTGCCCAGGATTTATTTTCATTGTTATCTATGGGGTCTTGGGTGCCTTTTCTTGACTTTGACCAAAGCTTATTTTATTTGGGTTGTAAAGGCTAGGAGAGCTTTGGTGATTAGTGTCACCTACATAGAATACTTGAATTTACCAATAACCACATCAAGGGGGTAAAATGAGATTTCCTCTCTTAGGATATTCTAAAATAGCTGAAATAAGAACCAATAAATTCATTCAGCATGAATTAGGAGCAGGGAGTATTGAAGGAGCCACCAGGCTGAAAGTAAGAGGCTTTAAGCTATGGTCCCCAAGCTAGCACTCACTAGCTTAATGACCTAAGTCAAGACACAACTTCTCTATGCTGGTTTTTTCTTCTGGAAATGAAGACATTGGAATGGATGATCTCTTAGTTCCCTTCCAACTCTTAAAATTCTGTGGTATGTGACTAACACAATGGTCAGAGAACATTATAGTCAATAAATATGTATAGACAAGTTAGGACATTCTATGTTTTTTGGATATTATTTTAGGTTAGACCTAAACTTCGTTGTCACTGACTAAGAATGAATTCTAAAAATTGGACTGATGAAGTTTTAATTTGCAAGGACCTAAGAGGTTGGGTCATAATGAAATTGTAAAAATTATAGTGCCTTCTCTAGAGGGAAGTTGGATATATACTAGAGTTAATGTGAAAGTACATTTTGTTTTTATCTCGACCTCTGGATTTATTGACACGTTTTGGGTTATTATTACTTTTATGGTGTATACAGTGTTGGTCTTACTGCTGAGATATATTTATTCCTGATGTGTTGGGAGGCCAAAGAATGTTAAAATTGTGTCCTGTGGTTAGAGATTGGGTCTCCCCTCTCCTTGTCTATTGCTGGTGGGGTCTCCTGTGGGTAACTAATCTACCTGTCAGAACACTAGCCTGCTGCTTCTACTGAGGGAATGTGGCAATAAACTTAGCTCTTGCAGGCAAATCTCAGCGTGCCTGCCTGAACAGTCCTGTACTCGGCTCCGGGGTCTCAGTGTGCTGAGACACGGAGAGAGGCCAATGGAGATGAGTCAGGACCTGGCACCCACCCCATGCTCCGCCCTACTGGTAAACAGAACAGCTATTTGCCCGTCACTCAAGCCTCTCAGGGCCCCAAGACTCCAGGAAGAAACAAATACTTTAGAAGCCAAAACCCCAAGGTAAGGTAAAGAAAACAGAAATGTCTGCATCCCCAGTGATGATTTCACCGGCGTGAGTGCTTTAGAGGGTGAGGAGCTGTAAATGGTTCCAGCTGAACTATTTTACCTACTTCTCAACCATAAGGGCCTTCTCTTTCACTGTTTATAGGAGATGATGGCCTTTTTGCCTTTTAAGCCTTGAAATCTCAAAACCAGACTTTAGAATTAATCTTGGTTGCTAACCCATAATAAATTTATTTCTCCTCTTTTTATTACTTTTGTTTTTATTTTTATACTATCTTCTATTAAAATACTTCTTTAAGTTAACTTATTTTTTGTTTAGTTATTTTTCCCTGTCATTTTGGGGAGAAGCTATTAAAAGAATAAACATTACCAGGCAATAAATGTAAACTACTTTACAAAGTAATTTTACACTGACTTCTTGAGGTAACTGTTTCTTTTGCATTTTTGCAATGGTTGGGGAGAGAACAGTGAGGAGCTAACAGCCTTGGAAATGTCCTCATCTGGCTTCATGACAATAAATAAGTCTGGCTGTTGGGAGGATGCACCTCAGCTCTCTTTCTGGTGGGACTATCTTTGGCCTTTTTTCTGCTCACTTTAAAGTATCTGGTGCATAGTCTCTGTGCTTATACTATTATTCCTAAGCCTGAAGATACACTCATCTTATGGTCTCCTCCTGTTTTTTTAGATACCAGCAATTTCTGTTCTAAGCTTAGCAGTTGTTACATACCTGAACTGGAGGCATGGCTGGCTGATTCCTTCTAGCTCAGTCAGGTAGCGTCCCACCTCTAATATATCAATAGCTGAACCTTCTGTTACCTTCTACTCAGTAGCCATGGCTAAGCCTGGGCTGGATATTATGATGTCACAGAGTAGAATCTTTGCTCCTCCCAAAGGCCCAGCTGAGACCTTCTAGCTTCAGCATTTTCTGTCTTGCCCAGGATGGGAGTTTGGGAAGGTTAATCCCTTTATTTCTTCTTTTTTTCCCCCAAAGATTTTATTTATTTATTTGACAGAGAGAGAGAGAGAGAGCACATGAGCAGGGAGAGCAGCAGTGCCCCACTGAGCAAGGAGCCCAATGCGGGACTCGATCCTATGACCCTGGGATCATGACCTGAGCCAAAGGCAGCCACTTAACCGACTGAGGCATCCAAGTGCCCCTAATCCCTTTATTTCTTAACTGAGCAGTAGAATCATAGAATCTTACTATGAGCAGAGACCTTGGAGACCTAGTGACTAGATTTTAATCTAACTCCCTTATTTTACAGATGAGAAAATTCAGATTCCAGGTAGTTAAATGGCAGAGCTAAATCTAAAGCCAGGTGCCCTCAGTGTTAGCCCCCTGTCCTTCTGAACACACTGCACTCATGTTGGGCTCTACTCTCTGGATTTTGTCAACATCATTGTTCTCTGATAGACAGCTTGGATGATTTTTACCTGAATCCATCCATGACAAGAAACCATTCAGATAATGTGTATCATGGGAAGAGGACAGGGTTTTCACTGGAATTTAACTCTCTTTCATACCGTTCACTTTCTCTCGATACTGTCTCCATATGGCATTAAAAAATTATCTGCATTGCATGAGATGACTTGTATCTGTGAAGCCAGAGACGTGTACTTGCAAAATCTCTCAAGAGGGGAACATATATTACACTTTTATAACACCAACAACTAACATTTTACATCATGTTTTAGCATTTACAAGCCATTTTCACATATATCATTTCATTTAATCTTCACAGCTCAGTGAGGTAAACAGTGTATTATTTTTAGTACAATTTTATGAGTGCGAAAATTATAACTTAGAGAGGTTGTGACTTGCACAAGATCACAAAGCTAATTAAGTGGAAAGAGTAACATCAGCTACAAACTAGATCTTCCAACCAAGCATTTTTCCTACCACGGAGCTTCCCCAGGGTGGGAGGAATTGTCATGTGGTCCTGGAAGTCACTTGAAGGCAATTGCATTAGGCAACCTTTTGATTAACAAAGAAGAAAGTATTCCTCTGGGTCATAAATACTGCTTTACTAACCTCCTACATGTCTCAATAAAAACTTAGAGAAATGGTTAGTGAACACTAATTTCAAACTTTAAAATAATACAACCATTGCCCTTCTACCTGACAATTCCACATCTGTGAATTCTCCTAAGAGAATTATCATGGATATGAATAATATTTAGCTAGAAGAGGTTCATTCTTTGAAGCATTATTTATAATAGAAAACAAATTAAAAGCTCAATATTAGAAAACTGGTAAAATGGATTATGTTTAACTCATGAAAATAATGTTGTGGGTGAAGTTTTCCAGAACTTTAATCATTCATGGGCTATCTTTGGAATAGCACCATCTGCACTAATATCTACTTAATATCTTCTTTAAATTAACTCTCACGCTTTACTGAAATAAGAGAATTTAAAGGTAATTTTTTATCACTACATAAGTAAAAATGTAGTATAATTACTTTAGGTATCAGATAACTATAAAAACAGATATAACAAAGTCTGGCTCTGGGCCAGTCCCACCCACCACTATACCTGCAGCAGTCATGACCCTGCCACAACAGGAGGGGGCATGCAGCCCACACACAGGACACCCCTGGAACACCTAGTTCTGGTGACCAGGGGAACTGCACTTCTGGGCCCCCACAGGACACCCCTACATAAGGCCACTTCTTTAAGCCTGGGAGATGTAGCTGAATTATCTAATATACAGAAACAGAGTTAGGCAAAATAGGAGAGTGAAGAATATGTTCCAAGTGAAAGAACAAGACAAGACCTCAGGAAAAGAACTGAACAAAGCAGATATAAGCAATCTACCCAATAGAGTTCAAAGTAATTGTCATAAAGACGTTTACTTTATGAACTCAGGAGAAGATTGGATGTACACAGTGAGAACTTCAATAAAGAGACAGAATGTAAGAAAGTACCAATCAGAACTATGGGATATAATAACAGAAATCAACAATACACTAGAGGGAATAAACAGCAGATTAAGTGATACAGAATAATGGATCTGCAATCTGGAAGACAGGGTAGTAGAAATCACCCAAATTGAAAAGAAAAAAGAATTTTTAAAAATGAAGATAGTTAAGGGCGCCTGGGTGGCTCAGTTGGTTAAGCGACTGCCTTCGGCTCAGGTCATGATCCTGGAGTCCCGGGATCGAGTCCTGCATCGGGCTCCCTGCTCGGCAGGGAGTCTGCTTCTCCCTCTGACCCTCCTCCCTCTCATGCTCTCTGTCTCTCATTCTCTCTGTCTCAAATAAATAAATAAAATCTTAAAAAAAAAAAAAATGAAGATAGTTAAAAGGACCTGTAGGACAACACCAACACAAAATAAAAAGATGTAAAATATGACATCAAAAACATAAAACATGGTGGATAGGGAATAAAAAAGTAGTGTTTTTTTTTTAATTTTTATTCTTATGTTAATCCCCATACATTACATCATTAGTTTTAGATGAAGTGTTCCATGATTCATTGTTTGTGCATAACACCCAGTGCTCCATGCAGAATGTGCCCTCCTCAATACCCACCACCAGGCTAACCCATCCTCCCACCCCCCTCCCCTCTAGAACCCTGTTTGTTTTTCAGAGTCCATCATCTCTCATGGTTCGTCTACCCCTCCGATTTCCCCCGCTTCATTCTTCCCCTCCCGCTACCTTCTTCTTCTTCTTCTTTTTTTTTTCCTTAACATATATTGCATTATTTGTTTCAGAGGTACAGATCTGAGATTCAACAGTCTTGCACAATTCACAGCGCTTACCAGAGCACATACCCTCCCCAGTGTCTATCACCCAGTCACCCATCCCTCCCACCCCACCCCCCACTCCAGCAACCCTCAGTTTGTTTCCTGTGATTAAGAATTCCTCATATCAGTGAGGTCATATGATACATGTCTTTCTCTGTTTGACTTATTTCACTCAACATAATACCCTCCAGTTCCATCCACGTCGTTGCAAATGGCAAGATCTCATTCCTTTTGATGGCTGCATAATATTCCATTGTATATATATACCACATCTTCTTTATCCATTCATGTGTTGATGGACATCTTGGCTCTTTCCACAGTTTGGCTATTGCGGACATTGCTGCTATAAACATCGGGGTGCACGTACCTCTTCGGATCCCTACATTTGTATCTTTGGGGTAAATACCCAGTAGTGCAATTGCTGGATCATATGGTAGTTCTATTTTCAACTTTTTGAGGAACCTCCATACTGTTTTCCAGAGTGGCTGCACCAGCTTGCATTCCCACCAACAGTGTAGGAGGGTTCCCCTTTCTCCGCATCCCCGCCAACATCTGTCGTTTCCTGACTTGTTAATTTTAGCCATTCTGACTGGTGTGAGGTGGTATCTCATTGAGGTTTTGATTTGGATTTCCCTGATGCCGAGCGATATTGAGCACTTTTTCATGTGTCTGTTGGCCATTTGGATGTCTTCTTTGGAAAAATGTCTGTTCATGTCTTCTGCCCATTTCTTGATTGGATTCTTTGTTCTTTGGGTGTTGAGTTTGATGAGTTCTTTATAGATTTTGGATACTAGCCCTTTATCTGATATGTCATTTGCAAATATCTTCTCCCATTCTGTTGGTTGTCTTTTGGTTTTGTTGACTGTTTCCTTTGCTTTGCAAAAGCTTTTTATCTTGATGAAGTCCCAATAGTTCATTTTTGCCCTTGCTTCCCTTGCCTTTGGCGATGTTTCTAGGAAGAAGTTGCTTCGGCTGAGGTTGAAGAGGTTGCTGCTCGTGTTCTCCTTTAGGATTTTGATGGACTCCTGTCTCACATTGAGCTCTTTCAACCATTTTGAGTCTATTTTTGTGTGTGGTATAAGGAAATGGTCCAGTTTCATTCTTCTGCATGTGGCTATCCAATTTTCCCAACACCATTTGTTGAAGAGACTGTCTTTATTCCATTGGACATTCTTTCCTACTTTGTCAAAGATGAGTTGACCATAGAGTTGAGGGTCCATTTCTGGGCTCTCTATTCTGTTCCATTGATCTATGTGTCTGTTTTTGTGCCAGTACCATGCTGTCTTGATGATGACAGCTTTGTAATAGAGCTGGAAGTCCGGAAAAAAGTAGTGTTTTTATAATGTGTTCCAACTTAAGTGACCACCAACTTAAAAGAGTACTAAATACATAGGTTGTTATATATGAACCTCATGATAACCACAAGCCAAAAACCTATAATAGATACATAAAAAATAAAGAGAAAGAAATCCAAACATAACACTAAAGAAAATCATCAGATCACAAGGAAAGGGACAAGACAAGAAGAAAGGAACAGAAAAGAACTACAGCTCTTTTGCTCAGGCCCATGGCACTGGCAGGATGGGCAAGTGTCATGGTCTTCATACTTCCAGGAAGCTCCGTAGCCACCAACAAGATCAGAAGTGGTATGATAAACAGTACAAGAAAGCCCATGTGAGCACAAGACCCATCTATATGCTGCCTACAAGAGACTCAGATCTCACTTCAGATCTAAAGACACAGACTGAAAGTGAAGGGATAGAAGAAGATATTCTATGCAAATAGAAACAAAAAGAAAGCTGGGGTAGCAATATGTATATCAGACAAAATAGACTTTATTTTTTTTATTTTTATTTTTTTAAGATTTTATTTATTTGAGAGAGAGAGAGCATGAGCAGGGAGAGGGAGAAGCAGACTCCCCGCTGAGCAGGGAGCCCACCATGGGGCTCAATCCCAGGACCCCAGGATCATGACCCAAGCCAGAAGGCAGATGCCCAACAGACTGAGCCACCCAGGTGCCCCAAAATAGACTTTAAAACAAAAGCCGTAAGAGACAAAAGGAGTAATACAACAAGAAGATATAATAATTATAAATATTTATGCACACAACATAGGAGCACCTAAATATATAAAGCAAATATTAACAGACACGGAGGGAGAAATTGACAATAATACAATAATAATAGGGGACTTTAACACTCCACTTACATCAATGGATAGATCATCTAGATGGAAATTAAGAAACATTGGCTCTGAATGACACATTAGACTAGATGGATGTAATCGATATATACAGAACATTGCATCGAAGACAGCAGAATATACATTCTGCTCAGGTGCACATGAAACATTCTTCAGTATAGATTATATTTCAGGCCACAAAAGTTTCATTAGATTCAAGATTAAAATCATATCAAGCATCTTTTCTGATCACAACGGTATGAAACTAGAAATCAATTACAAGAAGAAAACTGGGAAAACAAACATGGAGACTAAACAACATGCTACTAAACAATCAATGGGTCAGTGAAAAAAGTCAAACAGGAAATAAAAAAATATCCTGTGACAAATGAAAATAAAAACACAACATTCCAAAATCTGTGGGACGCAAAAGCAGTTCTAAGAGGAAAGTTTATAGTGATACAGGCCAACTCAAGAACAAGAAAAGTCTCAAATAAACAATCTAACCTTAAACCTAAAAAGAACTAGGGGAAGAAGAACAAAGCCCAAAGTTAGTAGAAGGAAGGAAATAATAAAGATCAGAGTGGAAATAAATGAAATAGAGACTAAAAGAACAATAGATAAGATCAATGAAATTAAAAACTGGTTCTTTAAAAAATAAAATTGAGGAAACTTTAGCCAAATTCATCAACAGAAAAAGAGAAAGGACTCAAATAAATGAAGTCAGAAAAGAAAGCAGAGAAGTTACAACTGATACCACAGATATGTGAAAGATCATAAGAGACTACTAAAACAATTATTTGCCAACAAATTGGACAGCCTAGAAGAAATGGAAATTCCTAGAAACAGAATATTCTGAGAATGAATCAGGAAGAAATAGAAAATATGAACAGAACAGTCACTCTTAATGAAATTGAATCAGTTATTAAAAGTCCAGGATCAGACAGCTTCACTGGTGAAATCTACCTAATATTTAAAGAAGAGTTAATACCTATCCTTCTCAAACTATTCCAAAGCATTGAAGAGAAAAGAATGCTTCCAAACTCATTATACAAGACCAGCATTACCCTGATAAGTAAACTGGACAAAGGACACTATAAGAAAATTACAGGCCAATATCCCTGATGCACATAGATGCAAAAATTCTCAAAAAAAAAAAAAAGATTAACAAACCAAATCCAACAATATATTAAAGTGGGATTTATTCCAGTGATGCAAGGATGGTTGAACATCTGCAAATCAATCAATGTCATACACCACACTAACAAAACAAAGGATAAAAATCATATGATCATTTCAATAGAAGAAGAAAATGCATTTGACAAAACTAAACATCCATTAATGATAAAAACTCTCAAAATGGGTATGGGGGAAACATACCTCAACACAGTAAAGACCATATATGAAAAACCCACAGCTAACATACTCAGTGGAGAAAAACTGAAAGCTTTCCCTCAAAGATCAGGAGCAAGACAAGGATGCTCACTCTTCCACTTTTATTCAACATAGTATTAAAAGTCTTAGCCACAGCAATTCAGCAAGGAAAAGAGATAAAAGGCATCCAAACTGGAAAGGAAGAAGGAAAACTATTTGCAATAACATGATACTATATATAGAAAACCCTAAAGACTCCATGAAAAAAAGAAAACTGTTAGAACTAATAAATGAATTCAGTAAAGTTGCAGGATATGAATCAATATACAAAAATATGTTACGTTTCTAATACACTAATAATGAACTATCAAAAAGAGAAATTAAGAAAGCGATCCCATCTGCAGTTGCATCAAAAGGAAGAAAATATCTAGGAATAAGTTTAACCAAGGAGGTGAAAGACTGTGAGACATTGATGAAAGGAATTAAAGACGATACAAATAAATGGATAGATATTCCATGCTAATGGAGTGGAAGACTTAATATATTTATATTGTATATAATATTTGTTTATTTTAATATTAATATTAATATATAAACAATATATACTCATCCATAAGAAAGAATGAAATCTTTCTATTCATAATAACATGGATAGACCTAGATGGTATTACACTAAGTGAAATAAGTCAGACAGAGAAAGACAAATACTGTATGATTTCACTTATATGTGCAACACAAAAAGCAAAACAAATGAACAAACAAAACAGAAACTCATAGATACAGGGAACAAGGTGATGGTTGCCGGCAGGAAGACAGACAGGGGGATGGATGATTAAGAGGTACAGTCTTCCAGACAGGGATATATTGTACAGCATAGGGAATACAGTCAATAATATTGTTAACAACTTTGTATGGTGTTGGAAGGTAACTAGACTATTGTGATCATTTCGTAATGTATATATCTACCAAGTCACTATGTTGTACACTTGAAACTAATTCAATATCATATGTCAATTATTCTTCAATTTAAAAAAAGAATACAAAGTAATGCTATTAATGCATTGACTGGAAGTAATGCTTTTAATGCATTGATTTTGGTGCTGCTACCTAGCAAAAAATGTGACTGATTTAATCGAATCACAATTAATACCCTTTATTCCTGTCATAAACTTCACTTTTCTGCATTAGAAATCTTTTTTCACCAGCAGTGTACAACAGGCTGAGTCAGGAAAAGAAATGAAGTGCATGTCTGATTCCAAATGGCAATTATGTATATTTCTACATAGCTGGCATACTAAATGATTTTTAACTTCAAAAAGTGATCCTTTGAGGGCGCCTGGGTGGCTCAGTTGGTTAAGCAACTGCCTTCGGCTCAGGTCATGATCCCAGAGTCCTGGGATTGAGTCCCACGTCGGGCTCCCGGCTCAGTGGGGAGCCTGCTTCTCCCTCTGACCCTCTCCCCTCTCATGCTGTTTCTCTGTCTCTCTCTCTTTCTCTCAAATAAATAAATAAAATCTTTAAAAAAAAAAAGTGACCTTTTGATGTACTTCAGAAAAGAGCACGGTTGTCACATGGACAGTCAGTATACAAGAATCCACACTAGCCCTCTGTGTGATTTTCACTAATGGCTCTCAGGAACTGTGCTATGGCCTGAAAGCATTTCAGAAATTTGTGAGTGTTTTTGGTTGTTGCAATTATCAGGGCTTGGAGGCACTCCTGGCTTTGTTAGGCAGGGACCAGAGATGTTAGCCTGCAATGCCAGGCATATTCCCATGTGAACAAGAATTGACTGATAATGCCAAGTGACTTTATATGTCTCACAGAATATCCAAGTCAGTGAAAAAGCTAGTGAGCCAGACCTAAATATTATTCATAATTTATAATTACCTAAGCCAGACCTGAATCTTTCTAACATGTAGATGCAAAATTTTTGCACAGTTTTACTATACACCGATTTTTCCAGAAATATAGCAGCTTTGTACATCAGGCAAGACCATATTCTATTTTCTTCACAACTTTACCAAACATTGTTCACAATTTTGGAAAAATCAGCCTATCCGATAGCCATGGTGCCCTGAAGTCACCCTGAAACTCACCTGTATCTGTCTACGCTTGCATCTTCATAGTCTCAGCAAATCTCCCATTATATTCTCCACTGTAGTCAAGCTCAAGCATTTAACTACTAAAATGTATATTCATTTATACAAATTATTTTCTTTAGTTTCTCCTTTTATCCAGGGTAGGGCATTATATTGACTTTTATTAAATTCATAGGCAGGCTATCTTTGACTATCATTTCAGAATTTGACAAGAGATAAAACATTGTCATTAAAAGGGAAAACTGGACCTGACAGGGTTGACCACCACTCAATTCCAAGAAGTCATCCGAGATATACATGGACATAACTGAGGATCACAGTGTAATCCACACATTTTTCATCAAGTTGATTATCACTGTGCTTCCTTCCTTAGTCTTGTTACAGTATCTGCAGAAGCAGCAGCATCTGCAAAATTACAGGCTCAATATCCTATATTTTTCAATTATTCACAAAAGATGTAATCACTGAAAATATTTAAAATATATTCATACAATACCAAAAAATAATCTCACACATCAGTTGTGGCACATACTACAAATCATGCTTTAGGAAATACAGGATTTTCCATTCTAATGATATAGAAGAATGCCCACACATATTAGGTAACAAAAAAGTTGGTACCATTTTTCTAAGATTTTATTTATTTATTTGACAGAGAGAGAGAGAGAGCACAAGCATGGGGAGCAGCAGAGGGAGAGGGAGAAGCAGGCTCCCCCCTGAGCAAGGAGCCAATGAGGGGCTCGATCCCAGGACCCTGAGATCGTGACCTGAGCCAAAGGCAGACACCTAACTGACTGAGCCACCCAGGTGCCCCAAGTAGGTACCATTTTTAATAAATATACATATTGGGGAAAATTTGAAAGATCTACACCAAAATATCAACAGTGCTTACCTCAGAATGGGAGATTATGTGTGATGTTTTAGAATGGGCATATATTCTTAAATTAAGGGGAAAAAAGGCTATTTGAAAAATATATTCAGTAGATAAAATTGGAGGGAGCTATGGGACATTTATATTCATATATACATCTCTGTAGTATTGCTTCTGTAGTGAAACCAGTATACAGCATATATCTTTCTTTTTATTTCTTTTTATTTATTTCTTTTTATCCAAAAATTTACATTACCTCTTACCACACAAAGTGGAAAGACCTATAGAGCAAGCAGAAATTCATTAGAAGAATCATAAAGTGAACCAAGAATTCCCCTACTTCCATTAGTATTTTTAGTAGTGTCCATGGATTAAATGAATAATTTCCAAAACTTCGTTTAAAAGTCACCTTTAGAACAAAGTATTCTCATGGCAGGATATGTAAGGATTGAGGTCCCTTTTCTTGAAGGGATCTCCTTCCAGTTATCTCAGGAAAAAAAAATTAGATCCTCACTTGTGTTTTATCTTGTCTGAGCATATACTTAATACTTTACATCCTGCAAATGTATGGACTACATCACTTCTTTTGTGTAAGCTTCTGTAATGAAACACACGCTACACCTGTGGAAGCTGTGGGCAAAGCCTCAGAGATGGAGCCCACAAAGGTTTCAGGTCCCTCAGACAGTGGGGGAATGAGGGAATACCTCTGCAAGCAGGGATTCTTTAGACTAAATAAATTATAGATGGAAGTCAGAGTTCAAAGGCTTTTGCTCAATTGTGGAGGGGAATTTTGTGGGAAAAAAAATACTCTTTTTGTCAACACTTAAATTCCACTTCAAGCCAGAATTTTTCAAATTGTGGGCTACAGTCCACCTAAATCAGAATGACCTGCTTTATTTAAAAAAAATAATAAAATAATGCAGAGTCCCAGGTAATTCCCTGGATTTACTACCACTAAATCTTAAGGGCTGGATTAGGGACCCATGGTTAAGCAAACTGTCCAGGGGATTCTACTGTGCAGAAATGTTTGAGAATAATTTCTATAGGCCAGAGGTTCCCAAACTTCAGAGCAGAACATCTGAGTGTCTGGAGAATTTGTTAAAACACAGATTGCTTACTCCACCTTCAGGTTTCTGGTTCTGGAGGCCTAGGAGAGGCCCAAGACTTTATATTTTTAACAAGTTCCCAGATGATGATGGAGCTAATGGTTGGGACCACACTTGGAGAACCCTGTGCTCGGCCCAAGAAACTAGGAAGAATCTACAGGCATTTCCAGAGACCTAGGAAATGCAATTTGAGACTTGAGTATTTTTATTAAAGACTCGGAAAAGAATTCGTTAAAGAAGTTTGTCCTTATTTTGGTGTTTATTTTCTTTAATTAGGATTTTTTTTCCACAAATAATTTTTATTTTTCCAGTAAAATGCTTACAATCTATGTCCATCCATTCAGGATTCTCCAAGGCTAATAATAAACAGCATCCCTTTTCCTTCATTTTGTACCTTTTATATTTGAGAATATTGATGAATGAACTCAAATGATGCTTGATTTTTCAGATGCCTGCATTAATTTGATTTCAGTGACCCACTGAACACCAGTGTTAACATAACAACAATTACCAGAGCTAAAGCTACAAAATAGGAAGGAATATGAACAGCCTATGTGCAAGATTTTAGTTAAGTCGTAGTGGACTGTCCTTTAAAGGCTATTATGAGAATTCAACATAATCCCAGAAAAGTAAATCTAAATCTATGCCTTTTTCCAAGCCAAGCTCCTTATGCTAAATAGAAATATAAGCATGCCTGGAAAATTAGGAAGCTATATATTGCTAATATTGGTTCCCATGAGACCCACCTCATGTGCTCATAAAATCATACTATTTTTTCAAAACAAAGGTAGTACTGTACACTCTAACATAATTCATTTTTAAGCAGTGCTCATGACATTTGTGAAAGAAAATGTCAGCCAAACTGCAATAAAACATTTCCAGGCCAATAAAAGTAGTTTGAGTTGAGTGCTTTAAAATTTTTGGCTTTGGAAGGTTAAAATAGTAAGTGAATCACATATCCAAAAAATACAGTGCTAAAGTTATTACCAGATACAGTTTATTCTGCATCATAACTAAAGTCTCAGGGACGTCTCAGTTTAGATCCTGTAAGGTGATCTCTATAGGACTACATTTGTTGTGTGACTGGCTCCTCTCTGAGGAACAGAAAGTTATATAGAGGGCCAATACCAAACATTTTAGGAAATAAAAAAAAAAAACTTTTATTTCCAGCAGAATTATTAAGACTATCATTTTTTAAGTTAAATCCTAAATTCAGATTCTTTCCCAGTTTCCTCATCTATAAAGTGGAAATAATGATACCTGCTTTGCAGGAGTGCTGTAAAGAAGAAATGAGATGGTGAATAATATCCTTTAGCATGGTCAAAGCACTTTGGAAGTTCTCAATGATAAGTCAGTATAATTTTGACTCTTACTAGCTTTGTTATTCTTATAGAGAGGCAAATTACACACTATGGATTTAAAGGAAAAAGAGATCAGATATGCTTGGGAGACTCAAGAAAGACTTCATTCAGTATGTGGGTTTTGTGAAGAGCCTCGAAGGATGCATGATATTTATTTAGGGCAAGATGGAAGAGCTACATCTTTCTATAATCCTGGCACACAGACCCTTACCCTGCCAGTGTAACTTCCTTAAGAGACATGGGCAGAGATGAAACTGTACATGTTAAAATTTACAATACTTATTTATGATTGCACCTAGTCAACTCATTTACTCAATAAATTTTTATTTCTCTCTTTGATTTGAAGCAGGCAATACTTGTTGAGGTGCTCTAATATAATAGTCAAAAAAAGCAAGTAAAGGATATTTTGAATAAGTGTTATTGTGAAATAATTTCAAAAGAGCATACTTGTTATTAATGACAGGCAGTGTATTATGTACTTTTTGGCTTGTCATCCTGACTATGGAGTACATGTTGTAAAGGAAGAAAAGTGGGTAATTATGTTTCACATGAACATCAAATTGAGTGTTCCTTCCTTGTAGTTTTGTAAAGTAGAATTGTGGCAAGATTGTCCCTAGTTAATGCCAGGAAAAATGGGAAATAAATGTCTTTTTTAAAAATGTCTCTTATATAAACAAGTAAAACCAGTTAAAGTGGTTTGCAGTCATTGAACATAGGTCAATTCCTGTTAAAACAAACTTCATGGGTAAGTCTGAATTATTTTGTTGTGTTGGTATTTTGTTGTATCAAATATTGCTTTGCATGAAATTAAATGTATAAAGTTTGTATCAGTGCAAAATAAATATCAAAATTATTATTAAGCCATTGTTGGCAAGTAATTTTTCAGTAAAAAGTTTTAATTTTACTTTTGTTCATCTTACAGGTGCAAACTTATAGCTCAAAAGATGAACAAGTGCTTTTTAAATTTTGTTCTATAAATATAGCAGTTAATTTTTCCCTTAGATGTCTATTTTAATAATTGCTTTCAAGATAGTTATCAGAAAAACACAATTGAGATTGTGTCATTAAGATTTGTGTATTCTGCATTAAAATGATCTAAGAAGTTCTAATATTCATTAGCATTTTATATCACAATCTCATTCCCAAGGAGTTTCTATATTATAGGACCTTGTTTGGGACTATAGTTATTATCTGGATTTTAATGGTATCACTAATTATTAAAGTTTGATATAAATTGCTGGACTCTAGTCATTTGAGAAACTTCTAGTGTCTCCCATGAATATGATGTTTGGAATACTCTATCCTGATTTGGGAGATAAAGTGGATCATTACCTGGAAACACCCTACAACTTTCTCTTCCACCTTCTCCCTTACCTTTATTATGTGCAAACCCCATCTAGAGTCATCCCTCAGTTCCTTGGGAACCTTTGCTGTGTGTATTAATCAGCTTTTGTTGTGTACCAAAAATTCTCAGTGATTTCCAATAACAAAATGTTTTTACCTTAGTTACAGGTTGACTGGGCAGCTACAGCAGTCCTGCTCTGAGCTGCAGGTCGGGTTCAGGTATGTTCCAGGAGTCTTTCATTCTAGGACCGAGGTTAAAGGAACAGTGGCTCCTAGGCAAACTCTTCTTCTTCTTCTTCTTCTTTTTTTTAAGCTTTTATTTATTTGACAGAGAGAGACACAGCGAGAGAGGGAACACAAGCAGAGGGAGAGGGAGAAGCAGGCTTCCCGCCGAGCAGGGAGCCCAATGTGGGGCTCGATCTCAGGACCCTGGGATCATGACCTGAGCTGAAGGCAGACACTAAATGATTGAGCCACCCAGGCGCCCCTAGGCAAACTCTTCTTAACGTAGGGGGTGGGAACATGAAAGGCAGAGAGATCAAGTCAAATATTGCAAGCACATTCAAAGCTTCTGCTCACATTCATTGGCCAAAACAACTCATGTGGTCAACATCAATGGAGAGGGTAGGATATTCTTCATATAAGTGAGAAAGGGGAGACAGAAGTGATAATTTGCTGAATAGTACCCCCACTCAACATACCATACAGGACAGACACAGGATAGCAAAAATAAATAGCCCATCGCAGAAGGGGAAGCAGTCACTGGTCTGTAGCAATTCTGAAATCCCACTGGGCAAATGTTGTCAAGTCCCCAACCTGAAGGTAGGAAATGTTCTTTGTTTAGGCTCCAATTCTGTTCCCTGGGAATAGCTTTTCTTTTCATTGTTCTCATGACTCTTGACTCCACCTTCTGAGAGGTAATTTTCCATTATCCTTCTTGGCCACTTCTGAAAGAAAACATGTACCCCCTGGCAGCTGAGCGGCTTCCTCATCCTGCTACCCGCCTGCAGAATGTTGGGGACCATAAGGTCTTAAATTTTTCATGGTTCATTTTTTTTTTATTATTGAAGTATAGTTGACATACAATGTTTTATTAGTTTCAGGTGTGCAGCACACTGATGATTCAACAACTCTATACTTTACACAGTGCTCACCAGGACGAGAGTAGCTACCATCTGTCACCATGAATATTATCACAACATTATTGACTATAGTCCCAGTTCTATACTTTTTATCTCTGTAACTTATTGATTTTATAACTGGAAGTTTATGTCTCAGTCTCATTCACCTATTGCACCCATCTCCTAATCCCCCTCCCCTCTGGCAACCACGGTTTGTTCTATTTATGAGATTATTTCTGTTGTTCTTTGTTTATTTGTTTATTCGTTTTGATTTTTAGATTCCACTTGTAAGTGAAATCACATGGTATTTGTTTTTCTCTGTCTGACTTATTCACTGAGCATAAATACCCTCTAGGTCCATCCATGTTGTCACATATGGCAAGATCTCATTCATTTTTATGTTGGAGTAATACTCCTGTGTGTGTGTGTGTGTGTGTGTGTGTGTATCACATCTTTTTTATCCATTCATCTATCATTGGGCACTTAGGTTGCTTCCATATCTTGGCTATTGTAAATAATGCAGCAGTAAACAAAGAGTTGCATGTATTTTTTCAAATTAGCATTTTCATTTTCTTTGGGTAAATACCCAATAGTAGAATTATTAGATTATATGGTATATCAATTTTTAATTTTTTGAGGAACCTCCCTACTCTCCCACAGTGGCTGCACCAATTTACATTCTCAGCAACAGTGTACAAAGGTTCTTTTTTCTCCAAGTCTTCACCAACACTTATTATTTCTTGTCTACTGGTATGAGGTAATATCTCATCATATTTTTCATTTGCATTTCCCTAATGGTTTTGTTGAGCAACTTTTCATGTATCTGTTGGCCATCTGTATGTCGTCTTTGGAAAAATGTCTATTTTAGATCCTCTGCCCATTTTTTAATCCAGCTGTTTGGTTTTTTGCTGCTGAGTTGTATAAGTTCTTTATATATTTAGCATATTAACTTCTTATCAGATCTGTTATTTGCAAATATCCTCTCCCATTCAGTAGGTTACCTTTTCCTTTTGTTGATGGTTTCCTTCACTGTGCAAAAGCTTTTTATTTTGGTGTAGTTACAGTAGTTTATTTTTGCTTTTGTTGTCCTCACCTGAGGAGACATATCCAGAAAAAATGTTGCCAAGGCTGATGTTCAAGACATGACTGCTTATGTTTTCTTTTAGGATTTTTATGGTTTCAGGTCTCACATTTAGGCCTTTAATCTATTTGAATTTATTTCTTGCATATGATGTAAGAAAGTGGTCCAGTTTCATTTTTTTGCATGAATTGGATAGCATGTAGCTATCCAGTTTTCCTAGCACCATTTATTAAAGAGACTGTCCTTTTCCCATTGTATATTCTTGTCTCCTTTGTCATAGATTAATTGACCATATAAGCATGGATTTATTCCTGGGCTCTCTGTTCTGTTCTGTCCATTGATCTATGTGTTTCTTTTTGTGCCAATACCATACTTTTTTGATTACAGCTTTGTAGTATAGTTTGCAATCAGGAGTGTAATACCTCCAGCTTTATTCTTTCTCAAGATTGCTGTGGCCATTTGGGGGTCTTTTGTGGTTCCATATGAAATTTAGGATTCTTTTTTCTAGTTTTTCTGAAAATACTATTGATATTTTGATAGTGATTGCATTAAATTTGTAGATTGCTTTGGGTAGTAGGGATATTTTAATAATATTCTTCCAATCCATGAGCATGGTATCTTTCCATTTGTTTGTGTTATCTTCAATTCTTTCATCAATATCTTATAGTTTTCAAAGTACAGGTCTTCCACTTCCTTGGTTAAATTTGTTCCTAGATATTTTCTTCTTTTTGATGCAATTGTAAATGGGATGTTTTCTTAATTTCTCTTTCTGCCACTTTGTTATTAGTGTATAAAATTACAACAGATTTCTGTTTATTAATTTCATATGCTGCAAATTTGCTGAATTCATTTGTTAGTTCTAATAGGTTTTTGGTGGAGTCTTTAGGATTTTCTTTGTATAGTATCATGGCATCTGTAAATGTGAGTTTTACTTCTTCCTTAGCAATTTAAATGCCTTTTATTTCTTTTTCTTGTCTGACTGCTCCTGCTAAGACCTCCAGCACTACGTTGAATAAGAGTGGCAAGAGTCAACATCCTTGGCTTGCTCTTGATCTTAGAGGAAAAACTTTTAGTCTTTCATTTTTTTATATAAAATTTTAATTGAAAATAATTTTAGATTTACACAGAAGTTGCTAAGATAGTACAGAGAGTTCCATTTACCGGATACCTAGCTCTTACTATTATTAAAATTATACATAGTATGGTATAGTTGTTACAATTAATGAACCAATTTTGATACATTATTATCCTAAGCCTTTTTCATGGCTCAAAGAGCCACAGTCTCTTTTAATCCAGGCAATAGGGCTTTGGGAGTTATATTTCTCCCCAAAAACTATTTTTAATTTTTTGTGTGATTTAAGTTAGCTCCATGAGACAACTATATCTACAATAATTTTCAAGTCATGCCTCTCTTTCTCTCTAGGCTTAATTATAGCGTTTGAGCTTATTAAGTTAGTGGAACCTAGTCCTTATCTCTTTTCTATGAGCTATTTGGCCCAGATAAGAGAATTCACTGGATACCACCTTAATCCATTAACACATTTAACAAAGAGTATGATAGTAATATTTATTTGATCTTTGTCTTGAGACTTGGTCTTAATTAGCATTAATCAGAGTTTGTAGCTTTCAGCATTTTTCAGTTTTTCCTTTTTCTATTTGAGGGTGAGAAACAGATCCATTTTTCATATTTGCAAGTCCTGGAATCTCTGGAGTCACTCTTTAATCCCTGAAGACCTTGATCAAGAGCAGCAACCAACTCATGCTAATAACAGTCTGTCTTGAAATCTTGTCACCCAAAACCACCCATTCATGAGGTATATTTTCTGTCCTCAAGTAATTGCAGGTTTTACCAAATATTTGCTACTACGTAATCTTGCTCTACAAGATCATCATCTTTCTAGTCTTCAACACTTTCCTGCTGCCTACTGTTCAGTCCCAAGGGAAGGACAAGTATTTTAAGTTCTTATCACAGCAGCACCATACTTTTAGGGACTAATTTCTAAATTAGTCAGCTTTTGCTGTAATAATGCTGTGTAATAAAAAAAGAAAACACACATTTCTATGACCTATAAAAGGAAGGTATCTTGCTCATGGGTCTGAGGTTGCCTACAGTGGCTCTGCTCCAGCCTGTAGGTGGTTCAGGCTTTTCTATACTCACTCTGGGACCCAGGCTAAAGGAGAGGGCTCTTTCTATGACAGAGGGCAAGAATGCAAAGGCCAAGCCAAATGACAGGAGCACATTTTAAGCATCTACTCACATTTTATTGGCCAAAGCAAGTCACATGGCGAGACCTAATGTCAACGGAGGGAGAAAAGGAAATGCAATTACTTATATGACAATAATACAATCTACCTCACCAGACAAAGGTCTGGCCTCTGTTATTCATCATTCAGGTGGTCACTAAAATGTATGGGGAGCAGGAAGAGGAGGTATGCAAATATGGTTAGGGAAAAAAATGTTTAATATGCAGCCACCTAAAATTCAAAGCCCCTTTTCTTCCCCCTTAAATAGCTCCTTTCCCTAAAAGACCAGCTAGGGCTGGGCTGCATCAATACAGCCCAGATAGTAATCTGACCCCAATTCCATGCTGGATGCTCCTCAGTGTTCCCCAAGGGCTGCTGTTTCGCTCTTCACCAGTTATATCCAGCTCCAAATGATCTAGAGTTTTCTCTTTCCAACCCTACTACCTCTGCTGCAGATGACAGAGCTAATCCTTTTGTCTTTTTAAGGAATTTACAATGTCCTGATGGGTCTCCAAGTTCTTTCCTGGCTTTAAGCAGAGAGAAGAACTGAAAGCAGAGTTGCTTGGGCATGGTCCTGATCATCCCATCCCTTTCTTTAATGCCAATGCCACGGTCCCTAGCATAGTAGATGTACCTTTACACCTGCTCCTCCTGGGGTATTGAACAGTGGGCTCTAGCCACACTTGTAATCCCTCCATTTTTCTCAGTGCCTTCCTCTTTTCATCCCCACTGGCTCCAACTCATTTGGGCCATCATCAGCTCTACCTTGGCTTCCTCCCTTTGAGCCTGGCTCTACTTCTTGCCTGCCTATCTCCAAACCACTTTCCATTATTCAGAGTGTTTTTTCTGGGATGAAAAGTTGATCTTATGGCTCTCTTGTCTTAAATCTTTCAGTGTTTTTACATTTTGCCTCTAAAAGGTGGCTTTCCAAGTATGCCCATCTTGTCCCAAAATATTCAGTGTTGCTAAAATATCAAGCTTCTCCCACACACTCAAACTCTCACACTTCCAGGCTTTTGGATACAAGTGAAATGGCCCTGCCATTCTGCTGGAGGGGAGTACTGGGCAGCAGAGTAGGCCTGAAAGCTGAAGTTACCCACAAGGTTGCCCTTACCCCAGCCAAATACCTCCATGTGCCACCCTTGACCTCCCCAAAGGGAGAAGAAACTGCAGACAGAAATGTAATCATACTGCTGGACACTATTTTAATCAAGCCTTTTTTTGTTTGTTTTCAAGTAACAAACACATCAAACTAAGTCAAGCACAATAGTGTGGTTATTGTAAAGATTTTAGAATGTCTCATAAGACTCAAGATCAAGACAGCAGGCCTTGTGAGTCACTGAAATGAGGAATTGGCTACTACAGTAAAAGTTGAAGCCAGATCTGAGCAGTATGCTACCAACCCAGGAGACCAAATGCTGGACTTATCAAATGCCAGCTGTATACAGCCTCTCTTTCTCCCTGAAACTGACCCTCCCTCCACTTTCTATGCAGAGAACCACCATATAATTGTTCCCTACACATGATAGCCACTGGTGGAACCAGACAAGGGCATATGATCCAAATGCTTCTTATCCATTGCTAGCTAGAAACTCATGAGGTGGGTTAGTGCAAAGGTCTCACCCTAACAGTATCAATGGCAGTTAGCCAAATCAATTAGTTTAGGATCCTTTGGATTGGGAAATATGGAAGGACTAGCCAGTGACATAAACATGTAAATGGAACCAATTTACAGAGAGACACAGATGAGCTAAGAGACCATGTTGACTTAGAGACTTGGAGAGAATTGTTGGCCTCGAGAAGTATCTTTCCCAGTTATAATTTGTAGGTGCCTGTATTAGTTTGCTGGGACTGCTATAACAAAGTATCAAAGACTAAGTGGCTTAAACAACAAAAATTTATTTTCCCACAATTCTAGAGGGTAGAGTCTGTTATCAAGATACTGGTTTCTCCTTGGCTCATAGATGGCTGTCTTCCTTCTGTACAAGTCTGTGTCCTAATCTCCTCTTTTCAGAAGGATACAAGACAGATTGGATTAGGGCCCATGCTAATGATCTTATTTTAACTTAATTACCCCTTTAAAGAACCCATCTCCAAATCAGAATCACATTCTGAAGTACTGGGGGTTAGGAAGTCAACATATGAATTGAGGGGCTCAATTCGGTCCATAAGAGTGTCCTCTCCCTATTATTTAAGTGTTTTGTGTGAGTCTATGCAATCAAAACAACCTGACAAACTATATTAGGACTCTCTGTTGTAAGAGGCAGAAAATCCTATTCAAACAGCCTTTAGGAAAAAAGGGAATTTATTGGCTCAAGTAGTTGAGTTAGGAGTATCACTATCTTTAGGCATGTCTGGATTAAGAACTATAATAATGTCATTTTATCTGTCAAGGTCCTAGCAGGAAATACGGCTCCGTTCAACTGAGTTAAAAAAAAAAAAAAAAAAAGACTAATTACAAAGATGGGGACAGGGTTTAGGAAAATTATAAGGGTTGTTGATATACCAAAGCAAGTAATAGTGGGACATTGTTATCATCTCTAGACGTAAAGGTGCAAGGCAAAAGTGCTTACTGGAATCTGAAGATAAGAGAGTTTTATGGAAAGGGTTTCCTAACAGGAGCTGTAGCCTCCAGTAGAGGGACAGCCAACCTGAGCAAACGCCACAGAAAAGGACTGGGAAATAATCTAATATCTCTGATCTCCTCACAGCACTCCCACCTGGAAGCCAGAGGAGAAGAGAGATTGATAGAATCCATTTAGTCAGCCAGTAGAGAGGAGGAGAGAGATCTGGGGGCAAGGGGAAAGTGGCCAGCACCACCATTAAAACTTGGTCTTGCTCTCCATCTTCTGTGTTGGTGTCTTTTTAACAAGGTCTCAGCTCGTCGCTCTTTTCAATCTGTGGGAAGAGAGCTTTTCTTGCCCAAGTTTTTCTTTTTTCTTTTTTTTTTTTTTTAAGATTTTATTTATTTTTCGAGAGAGAGAGACAGTGAGAGAGGGAACACAAGCAGGGGGAGTGGGAGAGGGAGAAGCAAGCTTCCCGCTGAGCAGGGAGCCAGTTGTGGGACTCGATCCCAGGACCCTGGGATCATGACCTGAGCTGACGGCAGACGCTTAAGGACTGAGCCACCCAGGCGCCCATCTTGCCCAAGTTTTTCTAATAAAACCCCAGAGTTTAGTCTCATTGGCCTGGCTTTTATCACCAAATTCACCTCTACTTCAATCTATATGCCCACCTCTAAATCAATCCCACTGTGGTCAAAGGACAACTGAGCGGGTCATGATTACCTGAATATCCTTGGAGCTAGCAGGGTGAGGTCAATCTCATAGAAACACCTAGTGTGAAATGGGAGAGAGTGGCTCCCCAAAGGAAAAATTCAGGTGTTGTTAACAGAAGAAGGGGGAATATATAGAGGCTGACAGACAAAAACAGCATGTGTACACTACATTACCCAGACTACTCATAGTCCAGTCCTTGGTAAATATGCAATGATTTATTGCATTGATTGGATACAGTATGTTTTGAGAACTTTCATTGCATGTAGTTGGAGCTGAATAAATATTTACAAAAATTTGTTGGAATGTAAATGTTAATAATCTATGGGCAGAATTATTTTGCAATTGACTAGGAAATGTTTCTGAATACAGAGGATATTTTTCCACTTCCAATCTTTATAGTGATCCTTATGGATATTGACTTATGATTATTAACTTCTTATTTCTAGAAGTCTATATTTATACCTCAAACACTGTCTCTTTCAGTGTTCTGAATTATTTTGTAAACCCTGTTTATTTGCTTTCATTAGACCACAGTCTTGAGAATTTCTGGCTTGTTTACACACATCACCAAGTATTTTTTTAGACTCATTTAGCAAAAGATCATCATGAAAGAGGCAATAAACTGACGTAAGATTAGTGAACAATTTAAGTTTAACTGTTAATAAGGTTTCTTTGTTCCTACCCATTAAAGATGACTATCAGTATTGCTAAGAGATGTTTATTAAACTGATAAAAATAAATATTGTCTTTAAAAAGTCAAGCTGCCTTTATCTGATCTCAAAGGTAAGCTTATAAAATTAATCCTTCTGGTGTTTGCTTGTTATTCAAGCATAACTTTTCTTCTACACACAGCGACTAGTTTTTTTGTTCAGCTCCAGCAAAGTTTTGGCAGAAGTTCTGTCAGTGGCTCTTTGGAGAAGAAGCCCTACCAGTAGGGCTCAAGCAACATTTTGCAGGGAGTGGGAGCAGGGAGTCAGAATGGGCTGACATTGACAATCAAAGAATTTCCAAAGTCTAAGAATCACTGTTTTTAGTGGTTTAATCCCATTGAAAGTTTCAGTTAGGGAAGCTTCCCCTTTATGTCTCCCATATTCTGGAGACCAAGGATTTCATTGATTTATTACATGAATATTTATATAGCAGACAAGAGAAGCATGGACCTCATCTTAATGGAACTTAATTTTCTATGGGGGGGGTGCCCTAATGCATGGATGATGGGGGTTGTCGTGGTGTTTGAAGGTATCCATGTGTAAATGGGTGCAAGGTAGTACGACTGCTGTCCATTCATCCTTGCACAGAACATCCTAGGTAGAATAGGAGAGAAAACCTGAAGTCATGAAGCATTCACTTTTATATCACCTGTGCCAACAAAGGTAAGCAGCAATGTAAAGAGCTGCCCAAATCTTACCTGTTTATTCCACCATTGTTGAATAATTGATGCATAGTAAGGGTGGAAGATTTAACTTCTTTCTCATCTCTTACATAGACATGCCATCTATCTGAATCCCTGCCTCTTCTATTAAGCCTTTCTGATCATTCCAGCTCAGAATGATCTTATTCTCCCCCTTTTTCTCAACTCCAATAGTGCTTAGACTTAAATATATAGTCCCTCATAGTAGTATCTGATTTTTAGATATCTTGCTATGTTCCTCGAGGGCAGGAACCAGATTTAATGTTCTTTTATTAGTCCCTAGAGCCGATAGTCTGGGGTAGAGCCAGAGCTCTATAACTACTGGCTAAAAGAACAAGAATGCTTTGCTCAGGTTAAGATTAAACTTAGTTTGTATTCTCGGGCCATAAACCACCCAGTAATTAGAGGGTTATTCGTGTAGGAGCAGCCTTGAATGTAACTGTATTGGAATAGATCTTGTCTGGTAGCTGGATGAAATAGACCAGGCCTAATAAAAATCTAATAAATTAGGTCAAAACTGACCCAGAGAACATCAGAGCTGGAAGAGTTTGTACCGAAATCATTTGGTGTACAGCTCCTTATTTTACAGAAAGGAAACCAAGGCCCTTAGAGTTTATGGCTTGCTCCAGGTCACATTGAATTAGGGAGAAAACCCAGACCCAGTAACTACAGTTCTTGACCAAATTGTTGGGTAAAGAGTCAGGTTGGAAGTCAACTAGATGAAGATCCAACCTGTGTTTGTCAAGTCATCATAATAGTAAATACCATTTTTCAAACCCTTTTTAGTGTTTCTGGCACCATGTCAGGTACTTACCATACAGCCATACATTACTTCATTTAATCTGCACAACCCACCAGAGGGAGGTGCTGTATCAGCCAAGATTCCTCTTGAAAAACAGAATCAGTAGGAGGTACATATTAAGAGGTTTGTTGCAATTGGTTTATGTGATTGTGGGGGCTGACAAAGAAAGTCCAAAATCTGTAGAGGAGAGTAGTCTGGGATTTGGGGCAGAGTGAAGCTGCTGTCCCCAGGTAGAATTTCTTCTTCTTCAAGAAGCCCCAGCACTACTTTTAAATTTTTCAACTGATTAAATCAGGTCCATGAAGATTTTCCAGGATAATCTCCCTTACTTAAAATCTACTTATTATGGACTTTAATGACACCTGCAAAACACCTTTATAGCAACACCTAGAATAGTGATTGAATAATTGGAGACTGTAACCTAGACAAGTTTACACAAAAATCTATCATCACAGGTACTATTTTGTTTAAATAGTTCCCCAAGTCACAGGGGTGGTTAGTGGCAGAGTTAAGTCCTCAGGCCCTTTCTGCCTGTCTCCTGACTCATGTCTAAGCCATGCAGTGTGCAGTCTCTAAAGGCAAACTTGAGCAAGCTTTCATACCACTCTGAGGCCCAGATTCTTTCCTCTGTGAAATAAAGAAAATCACGTCTATGGCACAGGGCTGATATGTGAATTAAATGAGAAAAAGTGAAGTGCTAGCACATAGTAAGGATCCAAAAAATGTTAGTTTCCTTTCCTTCCACTTTGTTCTACACACACTCACACATACACGCATGAGCTGTGTTCCCAGTTCGTACCAAAATTAATGCCGCAAGATGGGCTCTGGCTCAGGTGCAGGTTTCTTTCTAAAATATTACACAATCATTGCAATTTCAAGGAGCATGGCTATGACCTCCGTGAGTCCTTGAGCATTCCTTCTGATTCATTCCATCTCTCTTGCCTGCTTTGACTCCTATCTGCTGGAAGAGTGGGTTTGCTTTCTTAACTGGATAAAAAAGGACAAATTGGTTGATTCTGATTCTTGCTCTTTTGTATTTGCTTCTGCCTTATCTGAATTCAGATCTCTTTTCTGAGAAAGAAATATTTCTGCCTTTATGCAATAATTGTAAGAAATGATCTCATGTGTGTGGACACTTTGTGAGCATGTTCCCCAAAGTCACTGTTCTACTACTTCCTGGTATGTTAGAGGTTGTCTGCAAGGGCAAGAGGATTAGACCTGTTGGAATTCTTTTGTCTCCCTTGACATGGGTAGGGCAAAAAGGGAATTGATTACTCCTGTTGTGTCCTCAAGATAACAGCAGTCACAACCTGAAGTCCAGTAACCAAGTGGCACTACCTGATATTTTGCAGTTTATCTGCCCAAAGTTAAAACCAACAATTTTAGAAGACCTTCATGGTCTTGACTAAATGCCACAATTAGACTTTACTTGACTAAACTTCACTTCAAGAAATGAAAACATTTCTTCCTGCTAGGAAGTCACAACTGTATGTTTTCTATACTACTAACCTGTACTTTTTTAGTGGGGAAGCAGGTATTTATTGAATGCCTCACCTGCCTCAAACTGCCATCCCTAAATACATCTAATGATAGCATCTCTGCACCTCATGCAGCCGCAGCTGGGAAAAGTAGCCTATGAGTCTCAAATATACTAGGTGGCTCCAACATGTGGTCTCAAAAATATGAACCCTTTGTGCCATTTATCTTGTCCCCCCTCCCATTCTATACTTTCACTATTCCAAACTTCTCCCTGTGTCCCCCTACCCAACTCTTCCCTCCTTATACCTTACTCTCAGTGGATGACCTTGCCTGGCAGAGAACTCAAATGCTAGCAGAGAGAAACTCCTTCAACTTCCTGACTGATGACCTCCTGCTTTCCTACCAAAACTTTCCTTCCCTCTACTCTCAGAGCAAAGCATATTCCTTCTTCTATTATTCCTGGTGAATCCTTCAATCTAACCTTGTACTCTCCGCCCCCATCTCTATAATTTCCTTTCTGAACTTCTAGACTCTTTTTCACAAGATCCTACCCAACGACCTTTAAAGATATTCAAATCTTGCCCATCAGGAAGGAAGAAATGGAGGGAGAGAGAAGAGAGAGGGGGGAAAGGGAGACAGGGAGGGAAGAAACTCCTCTAGTTATTGTGCTGTCTCCCGTCCTCAGACAGGCTTCTCAGGATGGTTGTCCTCATGTCTCCAGTTTTTCATTTTTCACGATGAACACATTGTAATTTGCCTTTTGTCTCTACCATTTCACTGAAGATGCTTTTGCTAAGGTTATCAGTGACCTCCCAATTGCCAAATCCAATGATTACTTTCCATTCAAATTTGATGATTATGGGACATTTGGAACTGTCTCCTTGAAAAAAATGCATCCTAATTTCCAAGACACCATAAACTCCAGGTTCTCTTCCACCTCCTGACAGATTCTCATCAGAATCCTTCACTGACTTTCTCCATCAACCTGCTCCCTAAGCTTCTGTCCTGACTCTTGTTTTCTTCTCACTCTATATCTTCTTCCAATGATATCCAGGCCTTAGCAGAAACTTTAATAGCTTCTTTCTCCTGTACCAGAGATCACTGCAACATATACAAGTTGCTGCAGCAGTTGCCTGATGCCCAGGGAATTTCTTTAGGAAACACGTTTCACCCATGAACTTAGAACCTTTTTTTCTTTTTAGTTTCTATCCCATTCCCTGGAACAAGGATCCTTGCTCTCTGCTAGGCTTCTTTGCATGCATGACTTATTTAGATGATCAGCCTGGCTTTTGAGTCTACTGTAACAAGAACAATATTATTAATGCATGAGTCCTTCCAACTGTTCTCCTCTTCCTGGCCTCTAAAAGGATCCTGACTTTGTAGGTTTCATTTCTTCTCCTCCCTCACCCTCCAAAGAAGCCTCTTCCTGCCTTATCAGTCTCATTTTTGGGGATTTTAGTGATGTAGGATAAGGAGAAAGTGGGAGGGATATATGAATAGGAGATGTGGGGCTAGGAGTGGGGGAAGGCTTTTCAGGACATGTAGGAGGGTTAAAGGAGCAATTTGTGATTAAAGGGAAGCAAATGAGAAAGAGACAGGGGTTTTAAGAAGTATTGCTGTGGTCTTTGTATTCCTTCAAAATATTTTTTTAAATGTAAGCAAATAAAATAACTTCTATAATTTTGCAGTACTTTTTGATTTATGGCAGGTTTTCCTTTATGGCAGTTCTACTGTAAGGATGGATCACAGGGTTTCCCAAGCATACCTCTTCCCCACAAAGACTCTGAACAAAAGTATGGATTTCCCCTTGGACATCACCCCCACAACCCAGACTTCCTCATTTGCCTTGAGGCCAGTCTATGTGGAGGAAAGATCCAAGTGCTCATCTGGTCTTACATATGAGGCTCTGGGTTCTGAACCTGAATCTCCAGGTCGGCTCTCTCTCCTGAGCTCCAGACCGGTACATTGGACTGCTTACAAGATATTTCATTTAGATGTTTCATAGAACCCTCACACAGTCAACTTGTCCCCAAATTGCCTCTTTATCTCTGTCATCCCTTCTTCTTAATACCCCTTCTCCCTCAGTAAAGGACATCAACCTCAACTGAGTCTCTTCCTAAAAAAGCCTGGGTGTCATCCTTCTCTTTGCTAATCCTTTTTATTCAGATGGTCACCAATCCTCTCCTACTTCTTAAATAAGTTGAGCCACACGATGTTTCCTGAACTCTTGAAGTTTCTAAATTTTTCACATCATGCCACTGGCCACTCTGTTGTTTTTGCACCAAAAGTCTTTCCATTCCCTATCTCTGCTCATCTGTTAAACATTAGCTGATACTTAAACTCCATCTCTTCTTTGAAGACTTCCTTGATTGTCCTAAGAGGACCCAACCACTTTCACCTTTGTACTACCTTGAATGTACCACTATTAAGGCAGTTGTCACAATATATTGTAATGATTTTATTATTCAACTATCTTTGCTCCTAGACAATGAAATCCATGAGGGAAACATATCCTGTTGTTGAATATCTAGCACCCAGCATGGTATCTGGTTTCTAGTAATTGCTCAAAAATCAAACATTTATCAGTTACTTGAGTGAATGAACAATAAATTTGTAAAGTAGTTAGGAATCCAAATTAAAAATAAGAAAGATATATTTCATGAAATTAAGTAATTTGTCCAATTTTATACAGCTACTAAGTAAGAGAGCAGAGTTTGAACCTGGTCTAAGACCATGCCTTTTTTTTTTTTTTTTTTTTTACAACAACTGCATTACCTCCTAGCTGGTCAGAACCCTTCTTACATTACACTTCAGAAGTTTATATATTTACTTTCTTCACTGATAGTGATAATGTTGTCTCTCTTTATGGTGACATTTTTAGGGCATTTTCTTGGAAGTGTCTCAGGGAGGCAAGAAGCATATCAACCATTCTGTTTTCATTGCATATTTTTATGCTCATCTTTGAAGCTTTCCAGAAAATTCAAGATTTTAATGCCTTTCCTTCTGCATTTATTTTACAAACTCTAGGTGATAATATTGTTGGAAAGTAGATCAGAGTTGGAATCCCCTAGCTCTACCCATTGTCATTTATGGAAGGCCAGTCATCAATGCCAAGGGCACCCTGAAGCAAAGGTACGTGGAAGAGTTTATTTTGAAAAACATTAAGGGACATAGTAGAGCTAGATGTTTGGGAGAGGAGGGTTTTGTGTTTAATAAACCCTCACTATTACTCAGCAAGGATCTCTTTGTAGATTTCTCAGAAACCAAGTAGAGCAACCACCAATGCCCAATGAATATTTTTCTTGGATTCATTTCTGAATCTGTGTCCTACCCATCTTCTTTAATTGCTGCCTATGGCAATGTGGCATGTGATGTCTGGACATACTATCTCCGGAAAGAAAACAGAAACAGTTGGCAGTCCACAGTCTTCTTTAAGAAAAAAAAAGTTGGTTTTCCCCAGTTGGAGGGTGGAGAGTATGTGAATCAAATCAATGATTGTTTGGGAGTTTTGTTGTTGTTGTCGTCGTCGTTGTTCGCTCATTTAAAATATCTCTTTTATTTCATCTTACAAGAATGTTGGGTAATAAATAGTCATTTTCTAAAAATTGTACCACTTTATTAAGTAGTTTGGGGCATCTGAATTCTCTATAAGCAGAGCACAAGGAGAAATGTGACAATAACCATGGATAGGAGTTGCTACTGAATTTTAAAATATGTATGGCCCCTTTCCTCCAAGGAACTTAAGGCTCCTCATTAAACTTTTGTTGCCAAATAGGTATTAACCTTTTTAACACCAAAGGAGATAGGTGAAAGTGTACACTTTTTCAACACTATTTTATTGAACAATTTAGCAGTCAGCAGCTCACTTGCAGATGGAGTATGTAGAGGAATGTAATTCAGATTCTTATTAATTTGTTCCACCAACATTTACTAAGCACTTTCAAAGCATTAGGACTGTACTATGTATACATAGTATATACCATGTACTAGGGACACAGAGATTAAACAAACATATATGGTCTGTACTATCAAGGCGCTTACAGAAGAATGAATAGTCATGATAGTTACATACTGACTGCCTGATGAGAGCCACCATGGCTACAAACACTGAGACCTTGGGAACACATTGAGGGACACCTTGTTGTACAATGGGGATGAAGGGAGACTGCCCAGAAGTGTACCAGGACTAGGTCTTGAGAAATAAGAGACAGGCCAAGAAGCACATTAAAGGCAGAGGAAGCAGCTCTTTAATAAGCAAAGGAGAGAACACAGGGCTCCTTTGGGAAATTGTAAACATTTCGGAATGGCTGATATAGAAATTTGGAAGCTGGGAGCAGTAGTTCTGTGAAAGGCATGGTAAGGAGTAGGGAGCAGATATCAGGTAAGACAAAGGTATGAGCAAGGGAAGCACAGAGAGGGGTTCCATGAAACAACTTTCACAGCTCCCTGTCCAGCTATAGTTGAGCCAAATGTTTCTGATGCCAGGAAAGTGTTTTTCTGGATAGGCCTACCTCTCAGAAACATCCTGAAAGAGTCATGCCCCAGGGTTCACAGAGCCTGTTCTCCTGAGCTCAGGAACTCTAGGAGGCAGGGAAAGGAGCCCTTCTCACTCTCCACCACAGGAAGCACTTACCCAGAAACTTCTTGTTCCCAAATGGGAACAGGCTTCCTAAGAAACCAGACATTTCAGGTCTTTGTTCTCAGAGTCAGTCAGGCCCAGCCACCACCATCAATTCAACAGCAGTGTTGCCCCAACCTGAGTAACAGCCTGCATTGCTCTGCTGTGTGATTGCATACCCAACCAGGCCGAGACCTCTCGGCCAGCCTGTTGCTTCTGGTAACTGCTTAGTAAATCCTCACATACATATTGATTCTCCCAGCCTGTTGCTTCTGGTAATTGCTTAGTAAATCCTCACATACATATTGACTCTTTTGAACTATTGTTTAATGGTAATTGATTGATGCTCAATACATATTTACAAATAATAATTACAGTTCGGGCTCTGTCGTGAGGGAAAGACACAGGGAAAGGAAATGGAACAGAGAGAAAAAGTGAGGCTATAGAAAGAATGTGGAAGAAATAATCATTAATATTAATTTATTGAGAGCTTACTAAATCACCAGTCTCCAGTTTAGCACATGTGTATATTATCTCATTTAATATTTACAATTACCTCTGATATACATTCTTATTATCTCTGCTTAACAGGTGGGGAGGCTCAGAGAAGTTGAGTAACTTTCCTAATGCCAGGAAAGTGTTTTTCTGATTCCAGACCAGCCTTCTTATTTGTTAAATCTAGCTTCTGGAAGAGAAGGAGAGGCCTCAAGGCTTCCATATAGACATTTTACTAACAGTTTGTACTTTTACTACCAGTTTGTACTTGAAAAAGAGTGGCAGGAGATTCTGCTTTATGTTTCAATAACTAAAGAATAAAGTTTTAATCTTGCTTGGGAGGCTTAAAAAAATCTATGAACCTGACAACTGTTCAACCACCCACACGATATTCTCTGGACATTACCCTTCCTGCCCTCCCGCACCTCAATTATCCTGATTTTTGTTTATAATCCTTTTATATCCATTTTGATCATTAACTTCCTAGGAATGACAAGTGTATGTATGCTTTTCTGGGTGCTCTGACTTAGCAGGGAAGCCAGCGATTAGGTTCTGGTGTCTAATATATGATATCATGACAAATGCCCACATTTGATTTATCCTTTCCCATAGCATGGGCTTGGGACTTACCATTAGATGTGACAAAAAAATTTTTTTCAATAGAATTACCCACGAATGACTAGTGGGTGGCTTTAAAAGCATTAGTTTGTAAATGCACTCTGGCTATCAGATTGTCAAAAGCCCCACAGAAAATCCATTTAAAGATTAAACATGAGTGTTTTTTAAAGAGGTCTGCTTTTCCTATTCCTAACATGGGTCTGTACTATTTGTACTTTTATCACTTATTATATGTAATTTAGGAGACAGATGTTCTGTCTTATTTAGCCAGAAGATAAAATATTGTTGAGTAAGCAGTAACATATTTTAGAATAGGTTAATGAGGCTCAAAAGGGTAAATAAAAATGAGGAAAATGTACCTCAAGTCACAATACTTATAAATATAAGCATAGTCTGTAGTTAAATGCAGTAGAATTAAATACAATAGGCTATTTTCTTTCATGATTTCTTATATGTTCCAACAATAATGATTATTCAGTTGAAGTACAGTACTGATTAAGAATGTAGTTTTGGGCGCCTGGGTGGCTCAGTCGTTAAGCGTCTGCCTTCGGCTCAGGTCATGATCCTGGAGTCCCAGGATCGAGTCCCACATCGGGCTCCCTGCTCAGCAGGGAGTCTGCTTCTCCCTCTGACCCTCCCTGCTCTCATGCTCTCTCTCTCTCATTCTCTCTCTCAAATAAATAAGTAAAATCTTTAAAAAAAAAAAAAAGAATGTAGTTTTAACCATCAGATTGAGAAGTGCATATTTAAGTTCCTACCTTGAATTACCCATTCAATAAAATAGCTAGTGAGCACCTGCCTTAAAGCAGGCACCATTCCAGGGAGTGAGGATACAGTAGTGGAGAAAACAAAGGTGTTCACTCATGAAGCTTATAAATTCTAGTGGGAGGAGACAGAAATGGACCCATAAACATATGATGTGTCAGGTGGGAGAAAATGAAGCAAAGCAAAAGATCTAGAAAGTGGTAGGGTGTTATTATTTTAGCTGGGGAGTCAGGGAAAGGCCTCCCTCTGTGGTGACATTTGAGCAGAGATATGGAGGAAGTGAACATATGAGCCATTCAAGAAACAGAGAAAAAAACATTCCAGGACACATGAGCCATGCAGTAATTAAGGGAAGAACATTTCTGGCAGAGGAAATATCAAATACAAAGGCCCTAAAGCAGGATGCTACTTGGTGTGTTTGGGGCGCAGTGAGGAGGCCAGGGTGAAAGACTTACTAGGATTTAAATCTCAATTAACTATAAGCATATGAATTTTTTCATTTTTAAAAAATTTTCTAATGAACTGCTGATAAAGCAGAGCATCTTTTTGTTTCAACCTTATTAAAAATCTTAAGTTTCCTATTTGGGGTCAATAATACATTACCAACTTATTTTAACTTTTGTTCTTTCTTTTGTGTCTATAGTATGCCAAGCATATGTAGGCACTATTAGGTGCTGGGCAAACAGCGATGAACATCACAGATATGTTCCAGCTTTGACCAAGTGTGGAGTTGAAGAACTTGCATTCCTTGAGGTCTTAATTTTCATGATACAATATGGAAAGGCTTAAGAGCCAGGATTGGGAATTCAGCTAGGAAGAGGAATGGGAGAGTGGTGAGAAGTCAATGATAGAGAGGATCAAGGAGGGTCTGTGGGCAGACGAGTTCCAGACTCTGAGAGGAGAAAGAGGAAGAATCAGATGAGGAAACCTAGTGGCCCAGAAATTCAAGTGACCCACCAGGCAAAAGGTTTGGGTATCAAGAGACAGGAGTCCTAGCCAGGTACCTCAGCTACAAGAGATCTACATAAAAGGCAGAAGGCATCCCAACAAGAAAGGAGCTGAAACAGCCTGTTTGCTAATAGGACTCAAGGTCTGGCATGAGGAGTTTTCAAGCATTTTTGTCAGGTCCAAAGGACAAGATCTTAATTTTCCTGTTGAGTTTAGACCACAAGTTGAGAAAGTGAAAGCAGAGGTTTGATTGTATTTTTCATCACAGTTTGAGTTGGTGCATGTTTGCTAAGTTGAATTGCCTAGTTGCTGCCTCATTCCCTGCAGTGGACCCATCTGCTAGTTTCTAAGCATTGGTGTCCTCTGTACCCTCAAGGGTCTCTTGGCCCACCACTGTCAGTAGTCTCTGCCCTCTTTCCCAGCTGTCTCTCCTCTCCCATGCCCCTGACTAACAAGGACTCCCACTGTAGAAAGTGCCAGAGCACAAAATAATGGCATTTTCAAGAAATCTCTGAGATCAATTGGCTTTTTTGCATGTCTGTTCTTTCTAGGAAAAAAAAAAGCCAGAAAACTTAGCCTCTAATTTTAATTCATTTATATGGATAATCAAGACTTTTTGTTGTTATTGTTTGTTCTTTGGGATTCTTCTTTTTAGGGGCGGTAACTTTTGCCCCATTTACATTTTTAAAACAGGCACACATACTATCTTCCCCATACATGTATACATACATCTTATATCTTTTACATAAATAGTGTAAATCCACATACGATTATATCTTATACACATTCATAACCATCCTTATCTATGAAAGGAAAACAGGGTTCAAAATATAAACTGAAGTAGAATGTGAATGCTGGGCTCTGGGCTTTATATAACATGAAGCAAAAGAAGTCTTATGGCTGGCATTCATAAAAATTAGTTTAGGTGTCTGAGTCCTACTGGATGTTTCTTGGTTGACTTGGCAACCCAGTGTACAGATAAACTCTGAGAAGATGAAAACTCTGGAAGGAAGTTGAGATACACTAACTTAACAAAACTACACTATTATAAGGATGATTGCATTCACCTTGTTCTATCTCCTTCAAAAAGATGTTTTAAGAATATTGTAATTTGGGGGGCTCAGAAGTTTTTCTTATTAATAATTTTTTTTCTAAGTAGAAAGGTAATCCTACTTCATATAGAAAATTTGATGAACACATCTATTTCCTCTACCTCTTTTTTTTAAGATTTTATTTATTTATGAGAGAGGGAGGGAGGGAGCATGAACGGGGGAGGGACAGAGGGAGAGAGAGAAACAGACTCACTACTGAGCAGGGAGCCCAATGTGGGGCTGGATCCCAGGACCCTGGGATCATGACCTGAGCTGAAGGCAGAGGCTTAACCAACTGAGCCACCATGGCGCCCCTCCTCTACCTCTTAACTGAATCCTCTCAACCTCAAGCCCAATGACTGCATGCAGGGAGATCACCTTTAGCTCCACTTAAGCTTCAGACAGCATCAGCTCTGCTGCAACAGGCACAGGCAGACCAAAATAGGGGCCTGGCCGAGACAGCATTCTGAGGTGTCTGTGCTGGGCGTGTCAATTCTGGCACAACATCTTGACTGTGTTAGTTAGTTCCCTTCTACCCTGATTAGTTATCTATCTGTAACAATTTAATGCAGAGGTTCTTTAACTTAGGGATCTGACAAAGGGTCTTGTTGGAATGACAGCATCTTTTAGAAAGAGAACTACACCTAATGTTTACTGAACGAGTAGCTTAGATATAAAAATACAGGTGATTTTGAATACTCTAGTTCTTTCTCACTCAGAAATTGTTGATAACAATTAGTCAGTGTGGTTGTGGGAATTGTCTCAGCTATTATACCGCCTGGATTCTCCTCTCCCAGGTTTTGGGATACACATCTGAATATTTCATCCTACTGCCATGAAATGTCCACTTCTTGTTTGAGGGCCATTATTACTAATCTCAAAAAGTTTTCAGGCTTCACTTGTACTGAGTACAGACTATATAGAAAATTATTTGCCTTTCTCTGAAACACTCTGTAAACCCTCCTCTAGGAAACACCATAGTACTTCCTGCGCCAAATGTGTCCCGGAGCAGCACCAGAAATGCCATTATTCTTAATGTCCAATATCTTGTGGGCTGTGTGTTATCTGCCTGTTACGTGTTTCCATTGCACAGTCTGCTGTCTCTGCCTCAAACTCAACATCTAAACCCTCAAACTCAACATCTAAACTTGAACTAATCTTCTTCCTAAGACCAGCTCCCTTCTTAATTTCCTACTTCTATTACATGTTTTCCTAGTTATCCAAGCGTAAAGCTGCAGTGTCATCTTTGATGCTCCCTCTTCTTGGTCCTCTATGAGTCAGCAAGTCCTGACCATTCATACTTTATGACCTCTTCCATGGTCATACTTTTTATTCCATACTACTGCCACCATTCCCACTCATGTCCACTTCATGGAGGGACCACTGCAATGGTCTCCTAGACTCCTCCTTCAATACATTCAATGCTCTGGCCAGATTATTGGTGCTCAAACACTGTTAAGCATATCACTCTTCTACTCAAATTTCCACTCTTCTACTCAAATTGCTAAAAGGATAAATGCCAAACTCCTTCATTTGGCAGGTAGGGTCCTGGTGCCAAGCTATCTTCTCTAATCTCATCTCTTAATTCTCACCTATACTCAGCCCCAGTGAGATGTCATCTACTTGCCCTTCCTCCAACATACCTTACACATTCCACCTGCAAGCCATGTCTCTTACCTGGTTGGCTAATCCAGTTGTCATTCCTAACTTCCTTTTTTCTCTTGTCATCTTCTACTATAGAAGCTGGAAACATTAAATATCCTCTTTCCCAACCTCCCTTACAATGTGGGTCATTCGTGTGTCACAGTTGAACACTTTGAGTGTCATCACAACTGTTGTACTACTGTTCTGTTTTACTCTAGAAAAATTGTAGCAATTAGCGTAGAAATGTAGATTCAATAAAATGTCATGATAGGGGTTTAGAGCCAAAAGAGGAGTAGTGTTACTATTTCTAGTTTACTCAGCTAAATTAAAGATTTTCATCTAAGAAACATAGTACCTATTCTTGAGACATTGTTAAAATTTTCCTGGTTTGATTGTTTGAAAATGTTTGCATTTTTTTCTTTCCTTCCTCTCTCTCTCTGTCTCTCCCTCCCTCCCTCCCTCCCTCCCTTGCTTCCTTTCTCCTTCTTTAGTTTGATGGAGAAAAGAGGAGGAAGATGGGATTGTTTCTTTGATGTCCTGTAAGTAACAAAAAAGTTTAAGTCCTCTCCTTTACCTCCTTTGATAATTTTGTTAAATGGAAACTTTAATAACTAGAGGCTACATTTTATTTAATTGGTTACTATGGCCTGGCACAGATGTGCTATTAACTAGTAGCCATAAAACTGAAGACTTATTTACTTGAATTTCAGCAGAACTCTTCACAGAGATATTAAGTTGTTTTGTTTTTCAGATTCTGCTTAGGGGATTACCAAGTCAAATTGTCAAATCCACAAACTGTTGAGCTTTAGTTCACAACGTAGTAGCTGTAGAAACCGAAAGGGTCATTTGGAAAGGCTTCATACAGTTAAAGACACCTGTGGTTAGCACCAAAAAAGAAAGAAGGAAAGCCCATTGACCTTCAATCCACTCAATGAACAGTTTTACTTCTCTTTCTTAACAGTCAAGTATAAACCAATTTTGGAGTGAAATGTCTGAATACAAGAGTTACAATATAGCAACGGCTGTAAAGATCAGATCAAGCTCTCCATTTGGTTAAGCAAATGGTGTTTGATGCCTTTGCACATTTGACCAATTTGGCTTAACGATCAATACTTTTCTAAAAGTTCTTGTAAAAATATTCCCTAAAGGATTTCAACCCTGGCATTTATGAGGCACAGCAGCTTCTAAAAGGAAATATATTTGCTTTACAATACTCATCACATGTTTAACCATGGTAGAGTTAGGAGCTCAGTGTTTTAGGCAGTGCACGCTTTTTGAAAGCCAACTTCTATCTCCCACTCCCAGGTATGGAATGAATAAGCCCTGAGAAGAAAAGGCACAGCATAGGGAATGTGGTCAATGATATTGTCATAGTGTTGTATGGTGACAGATGGCAGTTACTCTTGTGGTGAGCGTAGAATAATGTATAGAGAAGTTGAATCACTAAGTTGTACACCTGAAACTAATGTAACGTTGTGTGTCAACTGTACTCAAGTAAAAAAAAAATTAAGTTCAAATCCCCATTCCTTCCCATTTCTCCTGCGATTCTTTCAACAATTCAAAAATACACAGGCCCTGTGCCAGGCACAAGTGTATGGGAGTTGGGGGGGATGACCCATTCTTTTTAAGGTTTCACCATCTGGTGAGGAAGGCTGACACAGATAAAGAAGGGTATTATGCTAAGCAAAATAAGCCAATCAGAGAAAGACAATTATCATATGATCTCACTAATATGTGGAATTTGAGAAACAAGGCAGAGGATCATAAGGGAAGAGAGGAAAAAATGAAACAAGATGAAACCAGAGAGGGAGACAAACCATAACAGACTCTTAATCTCAGGAAATAAACTGAGAGTTGCTGGAAGGGAGGTGGTTAGGGGGATGGGGTGGCTGGGTGATGGACACTGGGGAGGGTATGTGTTGTGGTGAGCGCTGTGTATTGTGTAAGACTGATGAATCACAGACCTGTACCTCTGAAATATAGAATACATTATGTGTTAATAATAAAAATAAAATAAAAATTAAAAAAAATGGAGAGCTGGCCTTGACAAATATTTAGAATAGTCTCTGATGGTAACAGAAGAATAAGGAACAGAAAGCTTCCTTCCTGCGGGTGGGAGCAGGGATGTTCTGATGACAACAGCGAGATTTGAGTAGGCTCTTGAATGATGAGCAAGATCACGAAAGATGGAGATACATGAAAAGCAGTCAGCCAGACATGGCTGTGTGGGTCGTTCCTGGAGAACAGCAGATATATTGTCACATTGGACCACAATTTGCATGAGAGTGATGATGATCCAATGAGAAAGCCAAGCTGGGGTCAGACACCAGGCTGAAAATTTCATCCTTTTTGTCCTCCTGAAAGGTAGTAAGGTGTCTGCCATAGCAGCAAGAAAGATAATAATTTGAGCAAAGGTTACAGCTTCTGGTTAAAGCCCGACCCTGCCTCTTCTCCGCACGTCTCAGCCTGAGCCCCTGTTACAGTATATAGCACAGAATGCTCCTCCACCTGCTCGATTTCCCCACCGAGAAAGCGGCTCACTGCCACTTCCATGTTCTTCCTACAGTGGATACCTAGTCTCTTTTTCTGCCCCCCCCTTTTTTTCTGGGATTGCCAACTTTTCTTTGGGGAGTTCTTCCTCCCACCTCTCCAAGCACATGGATCTAGTGGGGTCAGTCCCAGCACCCCAAAGTGCTGGGTATAGCTGGTTTGTTAGAACTCAGCAGATGTAAGACAAGCCAATCCTGAGATTTTTCACACTGGACACAGGCAAAGGGACTTAGGCTCTCTTTGGTGTTAAAGGTATAAAGGTAGAAGCTGCTGATGAATGAAACTGATTTAAGAGTAGAAAGCAGAAATAGAGGGGGGGGAAGTAGAGCTGAGAACCCAAAGTGACAATGTGTGAGTCCTGAGGTTCAAATGCATGCCTGCACTTTCCACTGAGACTTCCAATAAATCTTTTTTGTCTCAGATTAGAATGAAGTTCTGTCACTTGCAATCAGAAGGATCCTGACTAAAAGATGTCTGCGTTTGGCAGTCCCTTTATCCATGGCCTCCCCCTGCTCTGTGCCCCCAAAGGCTGAATGTGTGGTTTGCATCCACGGGCTCCTTTACCCTCCTGCTTCCAATGGGAGTCACTAGCAGGAGATTTGAGGCTCACGTTTGCCTGCAAGTCTCTCCTGAATGCACAACTTCCATTAGGAGCCATGTTCACACAGCAATCTCCCAGTTTTGGTAATTGTCCTCTTCCCCTGTAGCTTCCCACTGAAATGTAGAAATGGTTCCCTGTCCTGACTAGCATAAAGTAAGCCATATCCTTTGTTTTTCTCTCTCTAAATCTTTTGCAAATAGTCCTTTTACTAAAATCACCTCAATTACTCAGCTAGGGAGAGTCCTTTCTCTCAGGATTCTGACTGCTACAAGTTTCCAGGTGATTGGTGAAGGTTGTGAATCTTTCCTAGACCAGGACTCTTGGGAACTAAATCATAAACTAACTGCTAAACATCCTGGACTATTCAGCTTTGAAACAATTCTCAACCTTCCATTTTAGCCCAACAGGCCAGCCTCAGTCCAGGGTCAGCAAATTCAAGACCATTCCTCATTCCCATACTCTTCCATGAGTTCCCTAATGAGAGAACATTAATCACAGCTCTGTCCACAGGGCCTGGCACAGCATCAGAGCCCTTTCCAACACAGCCCAGCTTTTAGCAGTCAGCATCAGCCCACTGTGTGCCTCTCCAGCATTAACCCCAAAACAGAACCAAGCTGCAGTCCTGCACTTTGTCCTGATATCTGCCATGCCCCAGACACATCCTCACAGCCTAGGAACAGCCAAGAATCCCAAGGCCACACCTGGGCCCCACTTCCAACTGAGAATCCTTAGGCCAGAGCTAAGATGGATATCATTTCCCTGCAAGGGCCCAATCTTGATTTCCTACAAGCAATTTCTGGAGGCAGACACCTGGCTCCAGGCCTTAATCACAGCATGAGTGCCCCATCACCCTGGTCATTTATCCCATCTTAAACAATCTTATCAAGACACAATTACATGGCTGAGACACTAGGACTTTCAGTGAAGATTCCTAATGTCTAGCCAGTCACAAAATTTCATAGTCAACAACCCCAAACTTCAATATAGTTTTGAAAAAATTAGATTTTTTTCTTTATCTCCATTTTCTTTCTGCAGAAGAGGTATTTCATACTTGATAGTGAATGACACTCTCCCAAACACTGGCCTACCTCTAAGATTTGTTAATCTTCTGGGGCATTTGTAACAAAGTACCATAGATTCAGTGGCTTAAAACAATAGAAATTTATTATCTCACAGTTCTGGAGGCTAGAAGTTGAAATTAAGGTATTGGCAGGTCCATGCTCCCCCCAACAGCCTCTGAGGATCTTTCCTTGCCTCTTCCTAGCTTCCAGTGGTCCTAGGCATTCCATGTTGTGGCAGCGCAATGCCAATCTCTGCCCCTATCTTTACGCAGCGTCTTCCTTTGTGTCCCTATCTCTTCACATGACATTCTTTTTTTATAAGGACACCAATTGTATTGAATTAGGAGCCCACCCTATTCCACTCTGTTTGTGACCAATTACATCAATAAGGATTATTTCAAATAAAGTCACATTGTGCAGTACTGGAAGTTAGAACTACAACCGGATCTTTTTTGGGGAACACAGTACAACTCTTGACAATAGTTGTATCTGAGATTAGTCACAACTCCCCGGAATATTAGCCAAAAGCCTAAAACTTTCTCTCTGATTCAAGAAGGCAACATTGGAATGCAAGCCAGGTTTATGTCAGTGTAGAGTTAATCTTGAATCTGTTCTGATTTTTGAAAGAAAATACGGTAAGTATTAACTCACAACTGACAGACACAATGTTTTGCACTTTAGAAAAATGTACTACCCAGAGACTTGGTGGTTGTTTTTTTAAGATTTTATAATTTATTTATTTGAGATAGAGCAAGCCTACATGCATGCATGAGGGGGGGCAGGGCAAAGGGAAAGGAAGAAGGGGAAGCAGACTCCCCGCTGAGCAGGAAGCCCCAAGCAGGGCTCATCCCAGGACCCTGAGATCAGGACCTGAGCTGAAGGCAGATCCTCAACCAACTGAGCCACCCAGGCAATCCCTCAGAGACTTGTTTTTAAGGACTATCTTCTCCCACTACCAGAAGTTGACTTTTATTACTTTATTATTAATAGCGATACTTATTATTTATTATTTTTTTATTTAAAAATACTCCTTCGTACAAAATTAAACTCAATATGTCATCCTCTTTACTTCAAAGGTGATTTGCAAAGTCATTCTTAAATACTTGCCCCAAACATTGAATTACATTGGAAGGAATTCTTTTATGTCTCTAATAAACAGAATAAGAAAAGCTATTGTATTTTACTTTCCCTAGGATGGAACTTTTCAGTGATTCATTACTGGGTTTTATGGAGGGTAACAACCAAGACAGAAAGAGAGCAAGTGCATGCTTTTTAGAGGACAAAATGATGAAATTCCTCTATTAATCCACTCATTATTTATTAGGAACTTTTTATCATAGGAAATCACATTTTGAGGGATGGTAACATTTTCTTTCAAATCTTCAGAAAAGCAGGAACTTCAAAAAAGCCTAGATCTGCTTTTTGTTTTTATGAGTCATTCTTTAAGGTGGACAAATCTTAGACCTGTCTTGAAGAACGATTTTCCCCATAAGAATGGGTAGCAACCTGGGCGCCTGGGTGGCTCAGTTGGTTAAGCGACTGCCTTCGGCTCAGGTCATGATCCTGGAGTCCCGGGATCGAGTCCCGCATCGGGCTCCCTGCTCGGCAGGGAGTCTGCTTCTCCCTCTGACCCTCCTCCCTCTCATGCTCTCTGTCTCTCATTCTCTCTGTCTCAAATAAATAAATAAAATCTTTTTTTTAAAGATTAAATAAATAAAGAATGGGTAGCAACCTGACCGGCATATACACATACAACCTGGTGTGAGGCCTGCCTTCCACATTGTAGATAGTGGCCAGCTCATTTCTCCTGAAGTACAAAAAGAAAGAAAATACCTCCTTCAATCATTATAGCAAAGTTCTTTGTGATGTGTTTTAATCCATACCTGGAAGGTGTAATTAAACTAGAAGATATTAAGTGTATCCAATAGCTTTCAATTTGTTCCAACCTGATTCTCCCTTCGATCTTTCTCAATGGGTAAATTCTTACCAGTAGAACATTGTACTGCTCTGCACTTTCCTTTGATATGATCTCTAGTGGCCATGAGGGTAACCACTGCTGGCCTGTTTGCACTTGTCTCAGGGGCTAGGTGGAGGAAATTGGACACAATAATTAATTCAGATTCAATGCCCAGGGGTGCGTCAAGAAACCTGAACTTGAAGCTCAGGTTGCAAAAGCGCAATTCAAAGAGAACATGATATTCCTTCTCCCCTGGCGTTTTGCTGATAGAATTGTAAAGCTAAATGGAAGATTACCCCCTACTGTATTACATTCATTTTAAACATCCTCCACTCTAAGAACAGCAAAGCTACAAGTAAAATGATATCACCAATGTACTTCCTTGATTTAAAATACGACCAGCATAAGTCCAATTTGAACTTTTTAAATGATCTTTGAAAAACAAAAAATGAATCCTTCTACCGACCATTCCTACATTAAAAACACACTATATGGTGGGACTGCTGATTTTTTTTTCTTCCAAGAGCAACTCTATAATGGAAAAACACTGTGACCTTAACCTTATGAAAAGTTGAAAAACACAGACACACTTTATGTTGAGCATAAACAAAAATAACTAACTACCAGGTTTCTTTCCTGGCCAATAAGCATTTGATGTGTTTATGAAGCCTTGTAAAGTATTACAACAGCTATGACTATATGGAAAGTCTCCTTGGGCAGGTTAGTACATGAACTCAGTCTTGCTAGGGTTGTCGTCAGCTCCTTATAGGATTCTGGCTTTTTACAGTGGTCTAGGATCAAGTTATGCTTTCCCGAGCGTAGTCACCAGCATCTGTATGATTGTTTCACAGACTTACAGAGATGCTTATCGAATAGTTGTATAGGAAAAATTTCTCATTTGACTACAAGCAACAGAACATAGAACATAGTCTCTCCTCTCCTCTCCCCTCTTCTCCTCTCCTCTCCTCTCCTGTCCTCCCCTCCCCTCCTTCCTTCTTTTTAAATTTTTTTTTAAATTTTTACTTTTTTAAAGTAATCTCTACACCCAACATGGGGCTCTAACTTATAACCCCGAGATCAAGAGTTGCATGCTCTACCAACTGAGCCAGCCAGGTCCCCTCTCCTCCTTCCTTTTTTTGTTTTGTTTTAATTATAAAGGCAATATATGTTCTTTTTTAATTCAGAAAAGCAGAGAAAAGATTTTTTAAAGAATCTTTTATCACCTCATCACTGCTTACCTCCACTGTTAATATCCTGGTATATAATCTTACCATTTATTTGTATGCATTGGTTCCTATGTGACAACGTTGAGTAATTATACACAGTATAAAATTTTGTGTTCTACTTTTTTTAAAAAAAAAACATAGTCTGACCCGGTGCCTGGGTGGTTCAGTTGGTTAAGTGTCTGACTCCTGATTTCAGCTCAGGTCATGATCTTGGGGTCCTGAGATTAAGCCCCACATGGGGCTTGGGCTGGTGTGGAGTCTGCTTAAGATTCTTTCTCCCTCTCCTTCTGCCCCTCCCCGCCCTGATCTCTCTCTCTCTCTCTCTCTCTCTCTCTGTAAAAAGAAAAGAAAAAAGGAAAAAACAAAATGTTGTCTCATCACTTTTGTTCATTTTGAGTTATTTTAATGACTGAATACTATGGTATAAAGTGGTGATGCCATAGCTTACTTCACCATTAGCTAGTTTTCTCCCCAGTCCAACACAGACACTTTCTTCTGCTTTTAAAACAACTCTGTAATGATCATTGCTGTGCAAAAAGAATAGTGAATTCCAAAAATGTAATGGGCCAAAAAGTATATTTATAGCTCCCAGGTTAGCATGCCAAATTACTTTCCAAAAGGGTTCTATTAGTTTATACAGACACTAGTTATGTGCAGAGTACCCAGTTAGTTTTACCACACCCTTCATTGCCATTGGAGTTTATGATATTTTTAATGACTTCTCTAATTTAATAGATGTTTACGATAGTTCCCAGTTAGGATTTTCATTTCTTTGACTACTAGCGAAGTTAATTTTTTCCGTAATTTGACTACTCGCAAAGTTATTTTTCCCCATAACTTGGTTCACTATTTGTATATCTTCTCATACAAACTGACTCTTTGCACTCTTTCCCACATATCTATCAGTGTCTTTGTTGATTTTCCTATGGATTTGTGAGAGCTCTTACTATTTAATACTTTGGTCTCCTATTTGCTGTAAATATTTGTTTTGTTTTAAACTCACGTACACAGAACTTTAAAGTTTCAGTGTAACGAAATCTGTGTATTTTTCCCTTATTGACTTCTATTTCTTCTAAACTTAGGAAACTCTTCTCCACATACAAAATGGACAAATTTGATTCCATTTTCTTCTAGATGTTCTGTTTAAAGTGTTTGACTCTTTATCTTGAATTAGTGTTCATATAGATGTATAGGTCTAAACTGTTTTCTCATTGCTAGCCAGTGATCTTGCTCATTTGAATATTTATAACATTATACAGTATAGATGTAATTCTGAGGTTCAATCTATTATGTTTTACTCAGCTATCTATTTAAGACTTATAGCTGAAATGATTGTAACTTTATAATATGCAGGCATAACCCTTATGTCTCCACAGGTAAGAATTTTTTCATTAGAATGCTTTCTGGATTTTACTACATAAATTTCACTGAAATACTTATTTTTCAGTACAATATTTTTCACCACCACTTATAGAAAAATTGTATATTTTTCTCAAAACTCATATTTTTAACAAAAGCACAGATAGATTTTCTTGAGTTAATAAGGAATTATAAAATAAATAATAAGTCTTGAGTCAAATAAAATTAGTAAAATATCATGATCATATTAATATCATAATGTGTAGACCATTTTAAAGCACACTAAGTGACAGCAAAGGGAATTATATCTGGTTGTTACATACAAAGCAAAAGTTTGTTAATAACTATATTAATTGTTTGGTGATCAGAAAGTGATGTTTTAACCATGTTACATACTAACATGATATTTCTTATATAGAAATAGGCATTTTAGGCATTTTATTGTGTTTGGTTCCCTGCTAGGGAAATTAGTTGGGTGGTTTTGGGGGGAGGTTGTTTGTTTTAAAATTTTATTTTTAAGTGATCTCTATACCCAATGTGGGGCTTGAACTTAAAATGCCAAGATCAAGAGTTGCATGTTTTACTGACTGAGCCAGCCAGGCACTCCTGTTGGGTATTTTAAGTTGATATGCCAACCATATGATTTTTATCATTTAAAATAATGGAAAATAGGCTCCTATTCAGCACTTTTTGGGCAATAAGTCTGAATATCAAGAACAAATTATTGACTTAAGTGGGAGGTACCTGTTCTTTATATTTATGGGACCAGAACTGCCCTACCATTAATATTCTTTTCTTTAATATTTCTTTTCAAGCTTTTTAAAAACTGAACCACTAAGAATAAGTTTCCTACGTGATGCTCCCAAATCTCCAAATACATCAATACATAATTCTTATAAACAAGGACATCTCCTACATAACCACAATACAACCATCAAAATTGGTGAATTAACACTGATGCCCTACTACCATCTAATCCATAGACTACCCAAATTTTGTCCGTTGTCCCAAAAATGTTCTTTATCCATTCCAGAACTGTGTTGTATGTTGTTGTCCTGTCTCCTTAGTCTTCTTCAATGGTATAGTTTCTCAATGTTTCCTTGTCTTGCATGACCTTGACAATTTTGAAGAATGTCCCTCAATTTGGGTTTGCCTGATGTTTTTTATAATTGGATTTGGGTTTTGATTTGGGGCAGAAATGTCACAGTGTTGCTGTGTTCTCATATTGTGCCACATAGAAATACTAAAAGTTAGTTTATTGATTTTATCCTCAAATTTGTAAAGAAACAAGAGTTTAAAAAAATTACCTAAAACTGGACAGAACAACCAATACTTCTCTTTGTTCTTGTTTAACAGTAAACCAAATAGAAGGGTGTTGTACCAGTTAGCTATTGCTATTTAACTAACCCACTTCAAAACTTACAACTTAAAACAACAACCTTTTTTTAGTTCATGACTCTTTGAGTTGGCAATTGAGGGTGGGTCCACCAAGGAGGGTTCTTCTGGGCTGGGCTGGGCTCAGCTGATCTCAGCTGAGCTTGCTCATAAGTTTATGGTCAGCCTGGGACTCAGCGGCAAGGTCATCTGGGATGACTCATTTCTTCAAGCTCTAGCATTTAGAAAAGAAAGAGCAGAATCCCAGGGTCAGAACTTAGATATCACTTCTGTCACATCTATTGGCCAGAAATTATAAGGTCAGATAGATTCAAATTTTGTGTAAGTAACAATTTTTATGAATGGGAAGGGCAAATGCTTTTGATTAAATAGTGAATTCAAAGTAGAAGTGGTAAAAAAAAAATCAAGTAGAAGTTGTTCTGGTTACCTATGGCTATGTAGTAAATTTAGTTTATTTTGCTCATGATTTTTACACATCATGAATTCAGGAAGGGTTTGTTTCTGATCCATGAGGCATCAGTTGGGGTGGCAAGGACTGGATGATCTACTTCTAAGATGATTATTCCATTGGGATTTGGCATTTGGTTGTTTAGCTTTCTCTCCTGACACGTGATGTCTCATCCTCCAGAGTCTCTTCCCTTGACTGGGCTTCTCACTGCATGCTGGTTTTAGGATAGGCATACTTTTCTAGTGGTGACTAGCTTCCAAGATGGAGAGGTCCAAGAAACAAGAAGAGAAAGTTGCCCATCTGCTAAACCTGGACCCAGAAACTGGTGTAGTTTCACTTTGGCCACACTCACTTGATTAAAACCGTCACAGATTTTAACCAGGTTCAAGGGGAGGAATGCAGACTCCCCATTTATCCATGGGAAGAGTGTCAAGGAATTAGTGGTTGTCTTTAATCTGCCATAGTCTGCCCTAGGGTCCCAAACTATTTATATTCTTCCCACATGCAAAATGTGCTAACCCCCTTCCCCAATCCCCAAAAGTCTCATCCCATTATGTCATTAGGCTTAGGCTTAAGGTTGCAGATCTCAGAGCCAGGTGCAGATAAACCTCCTTGGATTTGGTTCTTCAGGTATATGTCCTCTTAACCTGAAGTTCTGTGACTAAAGACTTAAGTTACCTGCCCCCTCACACACACACACACACACACACACACACACACACACACACGTACGTGCACACGCACACACATATGCACACACACACACTCATACACCAATGTATAATGCTGGGGCAAGCAAGTGTAGACATGCACCTTCAAAATGGGAGAAAACAGGAGGCACAGTCACTGTTTCATAACAACGCTGACATTCAGGGAGGTACTGTTGACAGTTCCTTCATTAAACCCTGGTCCTGCACCCTGGTACACAGCTCCATGGCTCTTGGTTCTGCCCTGTAAGTCATTTCTCATTTTCCATAAGAAGTAGTCTGTGTTTTCTACTGAGTAAGTTTCTCAGCATGAATCCTTCCTCTATTAGTTTAAGGATCAAGAGGCATCTTTTTAATTTTATATTTTCTCTGACCCTTTCATCTCAAGGTGCTATAATTCTTTTAAAAACATCATGGGATTCCTGTGTATAAAACTATAATCCATTCTGTTAGATAAAAATCATTCCCATAAATCTTTTTGAGATAGGCTCTTCTCTACCTTTGGCCCTATGCAAAATTACTTAAGGATGGGACAATATCCTTAAAATTATTAGAAACTCTGTTGTTTAACAGAGGGACTATAAAGGCACACTCTTAAAGTCTAGCTGATAGAGTCTATGAGGCATCAATTTAAACTTTTCTGAGATCTTATTAAAGAGATTTATACTTGCAGTTCGACTTTATCTTTGCCCTGTCTTTGCTTTACCACCCTGGTTTTGATCTATTCCTGAGGCTATTTTGTGCTTTAAAAATGTTTTCTTAGCTGGAAAACCGATGAGAAATAGTTCTTTTTTTGAAGCCAGCAAGTCTTGGCTCCTATATATTTCTTATGAATTCTGAAAAAAAAAAAAAGATAACTTCATTAGCTTATTTCCCCCTATGCATATTTTATCGTATGCAGATACAGAAACCAGTTGTCACTTTTAAGAACCTACTTATCAAGATCCGCTGGCTCATTGGGTCTATTTTATGTTTCCAAAATACTTCAGGTGATAGTTTTGCTAAACATTCTGCAACTGTACATTATGAGTTGCCCTTCTGCCAAGCCTCAATAATAACCTCCTGTCCTTCCAGTCTCCATTAACACCTTTTAGTCTCTGCCCACCATTCAGTCTCAAAATCCATGCCACATATTATAGGGTTTTGTAATGGCAACACACCTTTACTAGGTACCTATATATTGGTTCCTGTTATCTATTGCTTCTTAACAAACCACCTCAAAATTTAGTATCCCAAACAACTATTTCATTTGCTCAAATTTTGAAGGTTGAGAATTCAGGCACATTCAGGATGACCTCAGCTGGGCAACTTGTGTCTGATCCATTTGTTGATCAGCTGGGGTCATTGGAGCTGGCTGTCCACTTCAAAGATGGCTTGAATGTCTCACTCATAGGTCTAACATCTCAGTGTTCCTTTGTCTCTCTTGCTCCACATGGTATTTCATCCTCCAGGGCCTTTTTATATGGCTTTGGCTTCTCACAACATGGTGTTCTTAGGGTAGCATACTTCTTCATGGAGGCTGGCTTCCACAAATGAGTGTTCCAAGTGACAAGACATAGAAGCTCTCAGTCTCCTAAGCTCTGGGTCCCCAAACTAGCAGAGTATCATTTCCACTATATTTTATGCATCACAACAGTCAGGGAGCCAACTTAATTTTAATTGGAAGAGACAGAGAGTCCACCTCTCAATGGGAGAAGTGTCAAAGATTTTGTACACCAAAAAGATTTTATACACCATAAAGGTAAATCTATTGTTCTCCATACTTTAACAGACCAAAAGATTTGAAATCAGAAGGCCCGCTAATATGACTGATGCCCAAGTCTAGTCTCCTTCACTGATGTGTTTATTATCCTGGTTTCATTTTCCTTCTCTGATTCTCAGTCTCCTCATCTGTAAATACAATAGGACATAAATATTCCATAATTTAGTATTCATGGCTACCTTTATATTAGGATCATCCTGAAGGTTCATGACATGAAATAATTTGTCATTTGGTCAAAACATCCATTTAAATCATGTTTATTGTGAGGCTGCTGATCCTGGTCAACTTTTAAACATCTACATACAACTCATTAGAGCTTTGGTTTCTCTCTGATGTCGCTTAAGCAGTAATTTTTGTGGTTTATTTTAAAACTTTATTCCTTAGGGGAACAAGACAAGGATATCCACTTTCACCATTACTGTTTAACATAGTACTGGAAGTCTTAGCCTCAGCAATCAGACAACAAAAACAAATAAATGGCATCCAAACTGGCAAGGAAGAAGTTGAACTTTCACTATTTGCAGATGATATGATACTCTATGGAGAAAACCTGAAAGACTCCACCAAAAACTTGCTAGAACTGATACAGGAATTCAGCAAAGTCACAGGATATACAATGTACAGAAGTATCTGTACAGGATATCAATGTACAGAAATCTGTGTAATGAAGCAGCAAAAAAAGAAATCAAGGAATCAATCCCATTTGCAACTGCACCAAAAACAATAAGATCCCTAGGAATAAACCTAATTAAAAAGGTAAAAGATCTGTATTCTGAAAACTATAGAACACTTATGAAAGAAATTAAAGAGGACACAAAGAAATGGAAAAGCATTCCATGCTCATGGATTTGAAGAACAAGCATAGTTAAAATGTCTGTATTACTTAAAGCAATCTACACATTTAATGCACTCCCTATCAAAATACCACCAGCATTTTTCACAGAGCTAGAACAAACAATCCTAAAACTTATATGGAACCACAAAAGATCCCAAATAGCCAAAGCAATCCTGAAAAAGAAAAAACTGGAGGCATCACAATTCTGGATTTCAAGCTATATTACAAAGCTGTGATCATCAAGACAGTATGATACTGGCACAAAAACAGACACATAGATCAATGGAACAGAATAGACAAGCCAGAAATGGACCCAAAACTATATGGTCAACTACTCTTCAACAAAGCAGGAAAGAATATCCAATGGAAAAAACACAGTCTCTTCAACAAATGGTGTTGGGAAAACTGGACAACAACATGCAGAAGAATGAAACTGGAGCACTCTCTTACACCATACAAAAAAGAAATTCAAAATGGATGAAAGACCTAAATGTCAGACAGGAATGCATCAAAATCCTAGAGGAGAACACAGGCAGCAACCTCTGTGACCTCGGCCACAGCACCTTCTTACTAGACATGTCACCACTGGCAAGGGAAACAAAAGCAAAAATGAACTACTGGGACTTCATCAAGATAAAAACCTTCTGCACAGCGAAGGAAACAATCAACAAAACTAAAAGGCAGCCTAAGGAATGGGAGAAGATATTTGGAAATGACATATCTGATAAAAGATTAGTATCCAAAATTCATGAAGAACTTATCAAACTCAACACCCAAAAAATAAATACCCCAGTTAAGAAATGGGCAGAAGACATGAATAGACACTTTTCCAAAGAAAACAACCAGATGGCTAACAGACACATGAAAAGATGCTCAACATCATTCATCGTCAGGGAAATACACATCAAAATCATGATGAGATACCACCTTACACCTGTCAGAATGGCTAAAACTAACAACACAAGGAACAATAGGTGTTGGTGAAGATGTGGAGAAAGGAGAACCTTCTTGCACTGTTGGTGGGAATGCAAACTGATGCAACCGCTCTGGAGAACAGTTTGAAGGTTCCTCAAAAAGTTAAGAATAGAACTACCCTATGATCCAGCAATTGCACTACTAGGTATTTACCCAAAGGATACAAAAATACAGATTTGATGCACCCCGATGTTTATAGCAGCATTATCAACAATAGCCAAACTATTGAGCGAGCCCAAATGTCCAACAACTGATGAATGGATAAAGAAGTGGTATATATACACACACACACACAATGGGATATTACTCAACCATCAAAAATAGTGAAATCTTGACATTTACAATGACGTGGATGGAGCTGGAGTGTATTATGCTAAGTGAAATAAGTCAGTCAGAGAAAGACAAATACCATATGATCTCATTCATATGTGGAACTTAAGAAAGAAAACATATGAACATATGGGAAGGGAGAAAAGAAAGAAAAGGAGAGAGGGAAACAAGCCATAAGAGATTCTTTTTTTTTTTTTTTTTTAAAGATTTTTTTATTTATTTATTTGAGACAGAGAGAATGAGAGAGAGAGCACATGAGAGGGGGGAGGGTCAGAGGCAGAAGCAGGCTCCCTGCTGAGCAGGGAGTCTGATGCGGGACTCGATCCCGGGACTCCAGGATCATGACCTGAGCCGAAGGCAGTCACTTAACCAACTGAGCCACCCAGGCGCCCGCCATAAGAGATTCTTAATGATAGAGAACAAACTGAGGGTTGCTGGGGGATGGGCTACATGAGTGATCGGTATTAAGGAGGGCACCTACTTTGATGAGCACTGGGTGTTGTATGTAAGTGATGAATCACTGAATTCTACTCCAGAAACCAATATTGCACAGTATGTTAACTAACTAAAATTTAAATTAAAAATCAAACAACTTTGTTCCTTAGGGGGAAATTTTCTTTTTTAAGTTATACTGGTGATGGAAGAGAAACCCAAGACAAAAGATGTGGCTCTTAAAAGTTTTCGATAAATAAAATAGAAGGATGTTTCATTTAATAGAGTCTCTAGTGCTGACAGGAATGAATATGCCGTCAAATTCAATATTTCATCTGCTAATTTAAAACACATAATGAAGTGTCTACTTCTCTACTATATTTTCAACTTTGGAATTCCTAAAGATTTCCACATTTTTCTGTTGTGAATGACAAGGGTCTACTAAAATGATATATCTAAAATTAAAAATGAGATAATGTATGAACACTATTATTTCACTAGAATGCAGGTTCTTGAGGACATGAACCATAGTATTTTTGTCTATGTGTCACTAGTACATAGCATACTGCCTGACACATATTAGTGTAAAATTTTCTTATTGAAAATGACAGAAATCCAGTTCAAATAACCATAAGGAAAAGTGGAAATTTCTTGCCTCTCTGTATCCAAGACAGTGTGATAAAACTGTGGGGAGAGCAGTTGGATCAAAGGAATAGCTGGAAGTACTCCTCTGATCTACCAGGAATACATCTTTCATTTCTTTTCTCTTTGAAAGATGATTACACTCATCTTCCGAGTCTTGCATCTTACGACTTCTGATATGTCTTTTACCAAGCCCAACAATCTTGGAATTTTATTTGTCAATCTTAGGTAAGGTGACCATCTCTGGAGCAATTAAATATGAGTTGAAGTTGAGGAGTTTGATAATTGGTCCCTCCGGGTTCATGCTTCCACTCACAAACCAATCCACCACGCCCAGGGGGTCATGTAAAAGCATAGTAGGGTTCCAAGATAGTCACAAGGAAGAGACAGTGTAAGTTATAAGATGAGAAGCTTTGGAAGTGGTTTCCTGAGCAGACAGTCCTACAAATTTCTAATAATCTCAGTATTTGGCAAAAAGCTGCTTAACAAGTATCTGTTACTTCATATCACAGTCCGTAAGTATACTCTAAATGTCATAGTTGTGTCAAGGGCCATTAATACCTTAGCCATGGTTGTACCATCAGACAAGACATTATCACAACTGCCCCATAACTAGCTCCCTCCACCACAGGAACTACTACTGCTTAGGCTTCTAATCTCCATCTCACAGCTCTGCCTCTAAGGCTAGGAAGTCCGCAAGCTACTTTGGGATTCCTCTCTGATATGCCAGCAAGGAAAAACTGAATCCCTGATACCATCAGAATGTGGGTGACCCATTAGGTATAAAAATAAATTCTGGAAATTATGACCCATTATTGGCATAGAAATACCACTGCCATGCAGGTGAGGACTGTAAACTATAGTTAGATTCTGCTATTTTAGCAACAAACTACTCAACTGCCACTTATTCAAGAAACATTCATTAAGCTTCTGCTAACCCTGATCTTTGGAAAGGATTCCCTCACGCACTCTTCTCTGTGATCATTGGCTCTATCTTCCAGAAACATTTATTTAGGAAACATTTATTCAAGAAACATTTATTGAGCATCTGCCAAGCCCCCAAGAACGAACTATACATAAATCATTTTATTTTATTTTATTTTATTTTATTTTAAGATTTTATTTATTTGTTTGACAGAGAGACACAGCGAGAGAGGGACCACAAGCAGGGGGAGTGGGAGAGGGAGAAGCAAACTCCCTGCTGAGCAGGGAGCCTGATGTGGGGCTCAATCCCAGGACCCCGGGGTCACGACCTGAGCCGAAGGCAGACACTTAACTACTGAGCCACCCAGGTGTCCCTACGTAAATCATTTTAATACAAAGTAATAATCTTTTTTTTTTTTTAAGTGATAAGCTTAATGATAGATGTGCAAGGTTTTGGGATGGGTCAAATAGGAATATTTAATCGTCGATGCAGTCAGCACAGAATTCTCTGAAATGGCACTTGAAGTAAGTTTTAAATAGTAGGAGTTAACCAGGCAAAAAGGACGAGTGGGGGGATTGTAAGAATGTAGGAATAAAGAGAAGCATCATGGTATGAGGATGAAACTCAAAATACTTTGGTGTTCCTGAAACATAAATCGTAAGAAAGTGACAAGAAATGGGACTGCAAAAGAAAACAGGAGTTGTATCATGAAGAGCCTGGGATACCATGCTAAGGGAGCTTAAGTTTTATCTTAAACGGAATGGGAGGCTACTGAACTGTTCAGTAGAAGGTCTGATCAGTCTGGTTGATGTGTGGAGGATAGATACAGCATGTCCTAATGTTGACCTACACCAGGTTTGATTTGTTTTACTCCAACACATAGTGTCATGGCCTTGGTGAGCGCAGTATCTGTAAAAGTTTATGTTCTGGGAAATTGTCCAGTAGCCAGTGTACTTAAATGTAATTCCAAATTTTATTCCTTAAATAATTCCAAAGAGAATCTAATTGGTTACCCATAACTTCTCATTCCCTTTGTTCTTCAATATCTCTACCATCCCTCTGCTGCTCAAATATTTTTTCTTTATGCCTTTATATCATCTTTCCACTAGAATTTGGAAAAGTATGGTAGACATATAGTCATTTAGAATCTGAAATCTTACTGGATAAATGTAAAGGCCTCCTACTCAGGGACGAAGAATGTACTTCAATTCTGTGTTGCATTATCCTCCTTGAGCACATCTGAAGTGAGTGTTGGAGAATATGCTTTTGTTGGGGACTAGCCTCCTGCCCATCAAAAAGTGGGGACCTACGGGGCTTTTTTAAGCCTTGAAAGTCACAGACTTAAAGTTCTGGCTCATAGTTTTCTAGTGGTAAAATTTAAAACTTAGTAGGAGATGGAGAAATAGAGAAAGAGAGAGATATATCTTTTATCCAATTGAAAGATTTTATTTAATCCTTTCAGAGGTTTCCGTGTTTGTGCCTTGATATGATAGTTATAGTAAGGCTGAGTGTGAGTCTTCCCTGTCTGTCAAATGTGTTTCCTAATTTTATCTTTTATGTTTGGCATTGATAAGCCCCTGCCATAAAAGTCTCCAAAGCTTGGACAATCTTTATTTCTTTTTATTTTTACTTTCGAATCAAGCAATTCTCTTCGGAGCTGATTTTTTTCTTGTAATACCTTAATAAATATAGTCAACAGCAAATAACACATGCTACTAACATTTTGTCATCCAACCTCTTTCCCTAAAACTGTAAGTGCATTGCATACAACCTTCTAAGTTTTAGAAAAGTGAGAGATTTACCAAATGTTTTGCCATTACATGAAATGAATTACTATCCTTCTAATGGGTAATAATTTCCTTGCTACCTATTGCTTGGGCCCTGAGCTAATACCACATATTTCTGTATGTTGTTACATCAGTGCTATACACCTTTTACCGATTTTCACGTCAGTCAGGATAGGCTAAGTTATGCCGTAACAGACAACCCTCAAGTCTCAGGGACTGAAAACAGCAAAGGCTTCCTTCTCACTCTTGCCTGCATATCCATTGCGCATCAGTGTGGCCTTTGTTCTGTCACCCTCCCTAGAAAGCTAGGTGAACAGAGGCCTCATCGCTGTGATTCCATGATGTCTGAAAGCTGTGCCATCCAACACAGTAATCATTGGCCATATCTGCCTCCTGAGTCCTTGAACTGTATCTAGTCCAAACTGGGATTCAGCGTAAAATACATACCCAATTCAAAGGCTTAATATAAAAAAAGGAATGCAAAATATTTCAAGAGTGATTTTTAATATTGATTACCTGTAGAAATGATAGTTTTGATATATTGAGTTAAACAACATTACCACTAAAATTAATTTTACCTTTTTCTTTTTACTTTTTTAATGTGACTACTAAAAAATTTAAATTTTCATAGATGGTTGGTATCGTATTTCTATCAGATAGTGCTGGCCTTGTCAGAAAAAAGGAAACATGCCAAAGTGCACACTGGTTCTTAAAGTTTCTACCTAGGAGTACCACATATAACTTCTGCTCGTGTTTCTTTGTCCAAAACAAGTCACATGGTCATACCTGACTTTTTTAGGAAAGAGGAAGTATAACTGAACCATATGCACTCAGGAGACCCAGAATGTTTTAGTCTACAGCACTACTGACACACACGACCTCTTTCCTTAAACAATTTCACTAATGCTATCTATGTGGCAGACTTAATATTAAATGTCAGTGAAGGCTGGAACCTCATCAGTTTATCATTCCCAGCCCTTGCCTTCCTCTTTACACCCCCTGGCTGAATGCAGGTTTCCCAAGAAACTCTGACTGATGAGCTAATGTGAAGCAGATGTTCCTACGACAGGAAGGAGAAACACTTTTAAGAATCAACTTGCGGGGTGCCTGGGTGGCTCAGTCGGTTAAGTGTCTGCCTTCGGCTCAGGTCATGATCCCAGGTCCTGGGATCGAGTCCCGCATCAGGCTCCCTGCTCGGCGGGAAGCCTGCTTCTCCCTCTCCCACTCCCCCTGCTTGTGTTCCCTCTCTCGCTGTCTCTCTCTCTCTCTGTCAAATAAATAAATAAAATCTTTAAAAAAAAAGAATCAACTTGCAACCCCACTTAGGAGCAGTGACATACATTACTGCTGACCACCAGGGAAAAGATGCAGGAGGGGGACTCTTTTGGTGGGGAGCAGTCAGAGATGGAGTAGTTACCGGCGAGCCAAATGTCATGAAGTGTATAAGTAAGGATGTACCACCACAGCAGCTAGGTATTTAAAGCAATGAAACAAAAAGCAGTGTGCATGTGTGCATTATATGTCAGCAGAGGAACTGTGGGGGTGGTGACTGTGCATAAAGACAGGCAGGAAGCTGGGCTGGGAGAGCAAAGAACATGCAGAAGTTGTGGATCTGGGTTGCACAGCAGGCCTGCGACCTGACAGGGAGCCAGGGGCCCCGAGGCATGTACAAATCAAACATCAGAGCAACGTTGTGAATCAGACCACCAGTCTGAGCTGCACAGCTGTGATCAGTCAGGCAGAATAGTGGGGTAAGGGGGAAGAACCAGTTGGGAAGGTAAGAAACAAGTGGTCCTTAAGCACTACAGAGAAAGGCCAGGAAAGTGACCTGAACACTGCACCGGAAGGAAAAGGGCAGGGCAAAATGAACAAAAGGAGGGGTGCAAAACTCTAAAAGGAAACCTCAATGTTGCGAGTAATCTACAGCCACAACGAGGACACTTCCTGTTTGCTTTTTTTCTGGTACAGGAATTAGTTCCTGGCTTAGTGTGGAAGCTATTGGTGAGAGAAGGTGAGAGGATGAATCTGCCAGAAGTAGGGAGTATTCACAGAGAGATCAGAGAATATCTTGACCATTTCACATTAAAAGAGCACATAATTACACAATGAGGTCTTTGAAGCTCACACAGCACCCAGAAAGATATGTGATGTCTTACAGGTGCATGTTGGCTTCATGACCCATTTTTAATGGGGCACATGCTCATCCAGAAATGGTTGTGGTTGGCCCAGAGCCAGTCAAATTATCTTGTTCCAGCCTTCCATGTGATCTCTGCTACACACAGATAAACTGACTACCAAGGCAAAGCAGAGCAGTCTGGAAGCATGATTCACCCCAAGGCTAACAGCAGTAGAGCAAATTATCCCCCAAGACTTGGCTAGCAGGGTAATCTCCTTCCTGAGAGCTCACACTATAGTTTTGTTTGTTGGTTAAGTTGCTTGGCTGGGTGGTGATGATAATGTTCTTTGGGGTTTTGTCTTTCCTTCCTTTTCTCTTAGCATGAAGATCATTTATTTACCTAAGTAGTGGGGGTAGGAAACTCATCTGAAAGTGGAAGATAGAGGTGTGGGGACGGGCTGAAGGACTGGGCTTTCTGAGAGGACAACCAGAGTTGGCTCACTTTGTACAGAGGCCATTGGGCTTCTTAGTGAGAAGAAGGGTACTACATCTTGCTTATGAAGCCTGAAGAGGGAAGGACCAGGACTTCTGGAGAACACTTGAGCGGAGGGCCCTCTGCCCTCCTATTTCCCTACCACGCACTCCCCTGGGGACCTCATTCATTCCCATGACTTTACATGCCCTCTGTATGTTGACAATCTCCAAGTCCCTGCCTCCAGATCAGACCTGCTGCTTCTCCAGATCAGACCTGCTGCTTCCTCAGTTCTCATCCTGTACCATTCTCCCTCTTGCTCATTACCCATCAACTGCCCTGATTTTCTTTCCTTTTCTTTAACAAACTGACCTCCAGGGAATTTGCATATGCTGTTTTTTTCTGGCTGTAACACTCTCCCTTCAACTGCTTGCATGATCACTGCTCTCTCTCGCTCACTCTCTCTCTCAGTTCGTACTTCATGCCACCTCCTCAGAAAGGCCTTTCCTGAATGGTCACCCTCCCCTATTATTCTGTCTTGGCCTCTTGCTCATTTCATTCAAAGTACTTTTCACAGTTTGTAATAATGTCTTAATTCAATGATTTTGTTTGTTTAAACCACTACCACCTAGTCTGTGCCTTACATATAGAAGGTACTCAATATATTTTACTGTTATTGTTTGTTCCATCTGTCTTACACCTGAATTCCACCGGCATAGTTGCCTGAGAGTCACCTGGTTGTCAGAGTGTGTCTGTCCAGTAGACTGGGGGGTATGGCTGCTGTAAGGGTCACCAAGAAAATATCCAGAAATTGTGCTGGACTGAAGGGGTTAACATGTCTGACAAAACTGCCCCATTACATAAGTGGGAATATTTTCCAGTCTGTGGTTTAAGACCTCACCCATCAGCAATTCACTCATCATGTGTAAGCAGGAGAAATCCCCTGCATGTGCTTTAGATCTTGCTCAATGCACATCCAATCACTGCATGAGGACTCTCCTCTGAGAACACAGCAGGCTATACCTAAATTCTAGAGGTCTACAGGAAGCTTGGTAAGGTAGGCAAAGAGTTCCCAGGGTGTCCTTTGTTGCTGGTTGGGGACACATTGGTACAGCCTGAGTCAGAGTAAATAGCTCTCCTTCACTGTAAGTAGACTTCGTGAATGTCTAGGTCCCATGCATCAGGTTGGAAAGAATTGATAAGACCCACCTTCTTAGAGCGGCAACTTGAAGGAAGAGGATCCAAAGCATCAAGGGGAGCTGAAGAAACATGGCCTAGGGCAGGTGAGAGTGTGTGCAAAGTGAAGTAAAACCATATTAGGAAGAGAGGCCCACTCAACAAAGAGTTAGGAGAGACCAGAATATGAGTCAAGTAGAAATGATAAACGAGAACCAACTTTGGAAGGCACAGGTGGTAGGCTGGGAAGTTCCTCCTAGAGCTGCCCCCACATCCCAGGGCAGTAGACCTGCTTTTGTACCTCCAGCCTGGTAGGGTGCCAGAAATTCCACCTGCTCTGCTCTACTTAAGAACTGTGTGCCTGAATGGCCATAAAATTCCCCTGCAGTTTTAAGAATTTAAGAAGTTGCATCAGATGCTGGCAAGGCACTCAGACAGAAACATAGGTCAGGAGGGAAAGGGGGGAGGCAAGATGTGACAAGACAGGGTGCACTGTGGAATGGCTACTTGAGTACCAGGTGTGGAGTGTCTGCCCCCAGGGCCAGTAACTTAATCCTTGTCTTTACCAAATGACTCATTTAAGTTCATCCCACAGCACTGTAGTGGAAAGGTATGGAGATCACAAGTTTCTAGGGAGCTCTGCTTTTATCTCATGTTGGGTACCCCAGGTGTTTATATTAATGCCCAGGAGCTTAGGCATTTATAAAGAAAAAAACTGTATTTATCTGTACACCTCAGTTACAGGGACCAAAAGGCAAAAATGCAATTTATTCCCTCAAAAAACTTCAAGGTTTAAGGGTAGAAAACTTCAGGCATGAATGAATTCAGCAGCTTGAACCTCCTCATCAAAAGCCAGCCTCCCTTTCCCTTTCCCTTGGATCTGGCTTCATTCTCAGACTGACTCCATGTCCAAGCTTACTTCATTTCTCTTCTTAAGAGAAAAAAAAAAGAGCTTTTATTCCTCAGTAATTCCAACAAAGTTCTCAAGACCAGCTCTGTTTGGACTAACTTAGTCATACGGCTATCTCCAAACTAATCATTATGACTAAGGATATGGAATACACTGGTTGGCCAAGACCTGGACAGTATAGGAAGGAAGTTTAGTTTTATGTGAATCACATGAGGGTAGGAGACGAGTAATTTCCCCCCCCAAAATTAAAATATTATTAACTATAGTAGAAGGACGAACAAAGGCTGGAAAAAGAAATACAAGGTAACAGGGACTGGGATAAAAAAGGGAGGAAGTACATGGAGCCAACATAGAGACATAAGCAGGAGAGTCATGACATTGAGCTGAGTGAAATTGGAATGTAAATTGAATGCAAGGGGCAAGGAGAGGACCGAAGTACAATATGCAGAAGGGTTGGTAACTGGGATTATTAAGGCATGGATCTATGAGTAAGGCTTCACTGGGATTCACCAGAAAACAGAGCCTAAGGCAACACTTAATTGCTACTGCTTCATTGGGCGCTGCAATCCCCAGGCAGCAAAAGTGAGGGAGAAAGGAAGTGACGCTAGGAGTAAACACAAGAGGTGTCACTCCTTTGAGAAGAGGCAGAGAGAGCCTCTTCTATAAAGGGAACATCTCCTGTCTACTGTACTAGAACACCATACCTCAAAACAGTCCATTGTAGGGAGAGAGACAGAGAAGTTTATCTGCCATTGAAGTCTGCCCCACCGAGTGAACTTCCCCAAATTTCTGTGACATTGCCTGGCCCACTCAGTCTGTGAAGCCAGATTTTTCTAAGCTGTGGCATGCTGTTTCGTCCATGTGCATGTGAGGAGGTCGTGGGAGGCGGCACAGATTCTGGACACTGGCCTCAGGCTGTAGGACAGTATAGACTGAGTAGGACTCAGGCGAGGAGCTGACAGCTGCAGAAACAGCTGAAGAAAAGCAAGTGGCAGAGGGCCCAGGAGCTGTGTGAGGCCAAGAGAGTGTGAGGGGGCACGTAAAATGGTTCATATTTTCAATTAGGAATTTTTTTTAACAGCTACTAGCTCTGTGCTTGGCACATTGTAGGTCCTCAATAAATGTAGATAAATGAGGAACTGAATGAGTGCAAGACATTATGTTCGGTGCTTGGGATATAATAGCAAGGAAAGCATAGATTTCAGGCAGATAAATTCATTTAAAAAGGTCAGGGATCAATTTGTTCATTTTGGAGGGAGCTCAGCTGGGCTGAGGACAGGCTAGAGTTTTTAAAGATGTAGTCCTCGCTTGGGTTCCAAGCTGTAATCACTGAAACATTTCCACATAATAGAATTTGGGGAATTGCCTGAAGGTCTCCGTATTATATATATATATATATATATTTTTTTTAATTTTCTATTACTATCTTTTGACATCTTAAAATACCTTTCTAGCGTTGGTTGGGGTGGGGAGAGATTGCTCTTTCCTGACCTAGACAATTCTTAGAGAGGGCCCGGAGTATGTCCTTCATATGCAAACTAACCAATCTGGAGTCAGACCTCATCTATTTAGCCTAGCCCCTCAGGAGACAATATTCCTTTGTCTTGCTCATCCCAGGGCCAGGTATCATGATGGCAACTAAGGGCCATCCTTGTGGCCCAAAGCCCATGAAAAATATTCAAACTAGCCAATCCTAAACTGTTTACTCTGTTCTGCCTTACCTTTCTTGGGGAAACCCCAACAAAGATTCTGGCCTAAACCTCTTTGCTCCTATCTTCTGCCTTCTCACCACCCTGGTACCCTTGTGGCCCTACGTGGCATGCTGTGCCTCCTGTCTCTGGGATCTTTGAATATAATAAACTGTTTTTTCCTGAGGGTTTCCCATGTCTCCTCTTGTGGCTGTACCTGACAGACCATCTTAGAAAAGAATATAAAACAAACACCAACTTATGTGCAAGACATTATATAATAAATACATATGTTGTATCTATACATGTAACATATATATCCATATGGATATATACATACAAAGTATATATTGATCTGATATTGCAGATGGCATATCACTCATAATTTTTTGAGATGTAATTATTAAAATGTTTAACAACAACCACTCCTGTAATAAATTATGACTAACAATCGTGTAACATTTACATGGCCCAAATCCTGTCCTGAGAGCTTTGCCAATATTACCTCACTTAATTTTCACAACTGTTGTATGAGCTAGTTAGTGCATAGCCCACCAGGAGATCTTCTTAGGCTCAATCAAATGCTCAGACCAAGTGACCATGAACCACCAGCCTATTCAGAAGGATATAGGAGATGAACCAAAGCTTGCCAGCCACTTCAGACATTTCTTTCTTCAGTGGCAATTCTTGAAGAAGACCAATAGCTCTGGGGCAGGAAAAAGACCCACATGGGGTGAGTGCAGGATCCATCTGGCTCAGAAGCTTCATTCTCCACAATTTTCAGAAAAATCGAACGGAAAGTACAGAGAGTTCCCATATACCCCCTCATCCCTCTATCCACACACAGTCTCCCTTATTATTAAAAACTTATATTAGTGTGGTACAGTTGTACTTGATGAACCATGCTCGATACCTTATTATTGACTTAAGTCCATAACTTATACTAGGGTTTACTCTTGGTTTTGTACATTCTGTGGATTTTGACAGAGGCATAATGTCACATATCCACCTTCACAGTGTCATACAGAATAGTTTCGCTGTCTTAAAAACTCCGTGTACTCCACCTATTCATTCTCCCTCCCTCCTCCAGACCCCTAACAACCACTAATCTTTTTACTCTCTCCAAAGATTTGCCTTTTCTAGAATGTCATATAGTTGACATTCAATATGTAGCCTTTCAATCTGGCTTCCTTCACTTAGCAATATGCCTTTAACATCCCTCCATGTCCTTTCCCAGTTTGTTAGCTCATTCCTTTTTATTTCTGAATAATACTCCAGAGTATGGATGTGCCACAGTTTGTTTATCCATTCACCTATTGAAGGACATCTTGGTTGCTTCCAAGTTTCAGCAATTTTGAATAAAGCTGCTGTAAGCACTCATGCATAGATTTTCATATGGACATAAGTTTTCAATTCATCTGGGTAAATACCAAACAGCACAATTGCTGGGTCATATATTAATATCTCCTGTAGGATGTTGATGTTATAGCTACAAGGATCCTGCCAGGTACAAGCCTAGTTTTAAGGGTCACCATACTCATGGAAGCCCAAAGCCTAATATTCCCATCGGTATTTATCGTTCTTTTCTAATTCCTCCCAGTCCAGATGCAATGTACCACTCAGGGCTCATTTTTACCATAAACAACAATGTCTAGTAACATAGTTGGCATTTCTACTTTTTCCAGGTCACTAGGAGAACAGAGCTGGATAGTCAACTAATGGCTAAGTCTCACAGAGGAATAATAGGCTTGTTAGACCCTTGGTTCTCAGAGAGCTACTTTCATTTCCTCCATTTTTCAAATGAAGAAACTGAGGCACAAAGGGTCAAATAACTTACTTAGTATCACAGAGCTAGTAAAAGGTTGAGTTAAGGATCAGACCCAGGCATGTGGCTCCAGAATCTTTCCTCATAAATGCTACATTAGGAACTAGAGAGAAGGCGTAGGCCCGTATGGGGCTGTTGTTCAGCAGGCCCAGCCTGGCTTTGGGCCCCGAGCCTCCCAGCCGGGGACTCTACACCTGCACCCGTCCGGCTGCTGCCAGCTCTCCCAGCTCAGCCACAGTCCCAGCTGCAACGCGCCGCCTGGGTGGCTGGGCGATCCATGGGCAGCAGCGAGGGCCACAATGACAGATTACGGCGAGGAGCTGTGCAACGAGCTGGAGGCTCTGGAGTCCATCTACCCCAACTCCTTCACGGTATTATCAGAAAAATCCACCCAGTTTCACCATTACTGTGACATCTGAGGCTGGAGAAAATGATGAAACTGTTCAGACTACCCTCAAGTTTACATACAGTGAAAAACACCCAGATGAAGCTCCTCTTTATGAAATATTCTCCCAGGAAAATCTAGAAGATAATGATGTCTCCGACATTTTTAAAACTATTAGCATTACAGGCAGAAGAAAACCTTGGTATGGTGATGATCTTTACTTTAGTGACAGCTGTGCAAGAAAAACTAAACGAAATAGTGGATCAAATAAAAACTAGAAGAGAAGAAGAAAAGAAACAAAAAGAAAAAGAGGCAGAGGAAGCTGAAAAGCATTCATGGCACTCCTGTTACAATTGAGAATTTCTTAAGTTGGAAGGCCAAGTTTGATGCAGAACTCTTGGAAATTAAAAAGAAACGAATGAAAGAAGAAGAACAAGCAGGAAAAAATAAATTAAGTGGGAAACAGCTCTTTGAAACAGATCATAAGTCTTGACACATCTGATATCCAGTTTTTGGAAGATGCTGAAAACAATGTGTAGGTAGATGAATCTCTGTTCCAAGAAATGGATGACTTGGATGAGGAGGAGGATCCAGACAATAATCCTGCTGACCCAGAGAGTGATCTGACCGACGAATGGACTATCCGCATCTGCAGAGAGGTGTGACTGCCACAGCATGTGTGGCTGTGCTGACGTGTTGATTTTTCTTTCTTTTTTTCTAAGAAAAAATAATTTCCAGGAGAATATTCTTCTGATGGCTTTCATCATTGAACTTAATAAACTAACCTTAAAGTTTCAAATATACAAAATAAATAAAGAAATAAATGCTACATTATACCGCCTCAAGCATTATTTAGCTTTTTTAATTTAATAAACAGAGGTAATGTTTATGTAAATAAGTCATGAGTTATTATTTCTGGAGTATTAGATTATAAGCCTGTGACCACCCAACTTCTGTAATGCTGATTTTATCTAAGGGCCTCTCTATTTCTGGACTCTGGGGGAGATTTTTTCAAAGCCTCTAATTTCCAAGGGGTGGGGAAGTCCCCAGGATTTCTGGGGACTCTCATCAACTTAAGGCCTCCAGCTCTTTTCTGACTCAGGCCCCTGCACCAGAGCTTACCGTCTCAAATTTATTTACCACAAAAACCATGATGCAGAACTTGGCCATTTTGTTGGTTTTCAGAAGAAATCCAATCACCTCAAGCTTTTTGTGATTTTGTAAAATTTCCTGAGTGTGCATGAGATCACTGAGAAGAGTCACCTTGCTTAGTTCATGGTATTCCACCCAATATGGCATCTATTGTCCTCCTTTTCCTGTCTCTCCTTTCTCCCTCTGCCCCACCCCAAATGCAAATAAATTTCTCTTTTTGTCTCTCTTCCTCCTCAGAAGACTTCAAACCATCTGAACCTATACCCTACAGGGAAGTAGTCACTCTTCACAGGTTTCTCAAGGCTGTGTCCGTAAGAAAGGTGAGTCTCTCCCAAGGGGAACCTGTGTCATTTGTTATATGATATTTTTTCCATCCCATTATGTTGTGATAGAATTACCTGACCAGCAGCCTGTTCTAATAGGCCTTCAGTGACTATATTTGATAACAGTAATAGAATGACTAAAACGTCCCCAGAAATGTGTCACTAAAGATCTTTTAGCCTATTACATCCTTTTTTTTTTTTTCTACTTTTAACTTTCCATTCAGTATAGCCAACCAAATAGGAGAGACAGCAGTAGCAATTTCTTATTTCTCATGTAGCTGGGATTGTACTTTTCTCATAAACTTCAAGCTCTACAACCCAGGAACCATTATATCCAGTTGCTCTACTCTGTGTCATCAAACGTCAGTAAGTTTTAACTTAAAAGGGGCTCTATTTATAATGCCTGTCTTTGCTAATGATTAGCCAAAGCTGTGGTTGGCAAATTAACAACAAATTGAAACATTTCATCTCTCACTCTTGAACTAGTATCTTCAGATTTGCCATGTGATGTAATTTAGGTCAGAGCTATCAACTGAGATATTGTATTCACTAGGTTTTAGTTCACTTCAACTCTGCAAATCTTTTGGGAATGCCTGCTATTTGCAAGGCACCATGCCAGATGATGGGAGAGATATGAAGAGGAGTATAGCCCTGGAAGGAAGCCTAGTAGGACAGATAAGACATGAACCTAGTAAATGCAACATAAGGTAGAACATAACTGCCAAAAGAAAAAGTTACAAATATGCTATGAGATTTAAGAGGAAAGATCTATCACATCCAGTTGGAAAGACTGGGAGATGGCATTAGAGTTGGTCCCTGACAGCTAAGTATAAGTTTGAGAGTTCAGGATGATGGGGAGAGTATTCAAGATGAGAGGCCCACAGAAGCAAGAGTGGGGAAGTGAGAAAGTAAGGGGTAGAATCAGAGATCAGCAAAGTGCTCTTGTTTGGCAGGAGCACAAGACATTGAGAGAGAGGGACGCCTGGGTGGCTCAGTCGCTTGAGCATCTGCCTTCAGCTCCGGTCATGATCCCAAGGTCCTGGGGTGGAGTCCTGCACTGGGCTCCTTGCTCAGCGGGGAGCCTGCTTCCCCCTGCTTGTGCTCTCGCTCTCTCTGACAAATAAATAAATAAAATCTTTAAAAAAAAAAAAAAGGATTCTGTCACTTAAAAAAAAAGACATTGAGAGAGGACTCTGGGTGAAAAAGCTGGAAAGGTATGACATTTGAAAATGCTGAAAGTCTGCCTTAAAATAGTAAAAATAATTGAGGGTGGAAAGCCTTCCAGTCTTGAAGTTATAAGCAATTTCACCTCTGGGATAGACACTGGAATTTACCTTTGGGGCCAAACTGCTAAATCAGGTTTTGTAAACATCACTTCAATGGACCTTTTAATTGTGTAGGTATAAGGGCAAGTAAGTACTCACTGTTTTTCTAAAAGAAGGCCAAAACGCGATGAAGTAACCCAAATGCAAATGTTTTGAACAGTCTATTTAGTAATGTAAATTGGGTGTATCTTAAGCTCAATTATGCTCCTGCAGAGTTATAATTTTTTCCTCAATCTAGATTTAGAATTTCTTATGTCTGAAAATTGCTGGTTGGTCTTGGGAGATGTGATGATTGATTCTTGCCCAAGCATTTGTTTACAGGAGATCAGGAATGAAAACCTGGCTGTAGTAGGGGTGTGAAGAACCATTCTTCTCTTCACTGCATGCTGGAGGAAAGGCTATAAAGGAATTGTATTTGGCTTGTGGTAATTCTTCCACGCTGCATTCTTGGTGGCCCACATGTGGTGTAATATAAAACTATACAGTCTAACTTTAGTAAATGTGGTCTGGGAGGACTGGACCTGCTGCGCCATGGAGCCTGATTAATACTCAAAAGTAAGGTTCCCAGGTAAGGGAATGGATGTCCTTAGTACCTCTCATCCTGGGAAGTAAATCCTCCTATCCTAAATCAGGAAATGAGGACATTGAGGATAATGGTTTACTCTCTCCAGCCTTGGTACCCTGCTGGTTCCGAACTCCCTACCATGGACAGTATGGGAGCATTTGTGATCGAGTGAACTGACCCTTCCATACGGAGGTGGGAACCACTTTATTTAAAGACTCTGAGGTCATGTGTTAGCCTGTGGGCTCTAAGAGTAACAACTTTTAGTAGCAGTTTGACATCATTCTCTGTGTTATGTTTGTGTTACCCTTAAACATTGAATGAAGTTCTGTTGAAAAGCTACAGCCCGGCCTCAGGTGTGCTGTGAGGAATTAAGGAACAACCATTCAGAGTTTGGAGTGAGAGGCCATGGGGCTGCAGTGCACTTTCTCAGAGGCCTGAGTGGATCTGAGTGGTGGCTGTTAACAGAGAGAGAGCTGGGCCTTCTCTTGAAGTGTGTAGGAACAGAAGCGGCAGCCATGTGGAGGGCAGTTAAATCAGCCAGACAGCACAACTGGAAGGACCGGCTCCAGATCACACATGAGGCAGTGCCCTGGGGAACTCTGAAAAATAACCTGGGGAAATAATGAGAGAAACCCAACTGAAGGACCTTCCGCAAACAACTAGCCTATACTCAAGAGTGTGAATTTCATAAAGGGCGCAGAGAAGCTGAGAAACCATTCTAGAGAAAAGGAGACAAGAAACATGACAACCAAAGAAATGTGTAATCCTGGATTGACTCCTGGATCAAAGAAATAAATGCCATAGAAGATATTTAATTATTGGGAAAATTGGTGAAATTTGAAATGGGATGTATGTTGGATAATAATAATATATCACGGTTAGATTTCCTGAATTTGATTAGTGAATTGTGCTTATGTAAGAGAATGTTCTTGTCCTTAGGAGGTATTTAGGGATTTAGGAGATATGATCGGGTACTTAGAAGTGAAAGGTCATGATACCTGCAACTTATTCTCAAGTGAATGAACCAAAAAATTTAATAGTAGTAATGTGTGTGTGTGTGTGTGCACATCTGTATATGTGTATGGATATAGGAAGGGAGAGAGAGAAAAAGCCAATATGGCACTGAAGAGCAATAATTTCATGAGTGAGGACTCAATGCAAAATAATTTATTATCAAAAGTGTGACTTTATTTAGATGTATCAAATAGTAATTCTTAGTAAAGCCTGGACATACAGGTGACTTCATTTGGTAATCATATCTTGGTAAGGCTTGAGATATCATATCATCATATGTTTATAACACTTGGTGCTACATTCATAGGAACTTTAATAAACATGCATACCACATAATAATGTATCCCTTTTCCTTTTGGTGATTTAGAGATAAAGCTTTCTAATTGCTTCATTTTATGTTATGATGCAGAACAACATGCTGATTGGCATGCCTGGTTTATTTGGTACCCTGAAAACATACCAACTTAATTCATTTTTGCATCTTTAGCATCTAATAATGTCCTAATAATGGTGCTTAATGAATGAATTAACCAAATGAATTGAAAAGCTGTATAAACAGCACTTAAAGGAGGCAATGAACTTTATGAGATACATAGCATGGACAAAAAGGACAAACCTTCCTGATGAGGTCACCACCACACTTAGTTACTAACTAGTCAGATAAAAAGAAGTAAGCAAACACGGTGTTAGTAGCTTTTCACAAGGCACCCAGCAAAGTCTCCCATACCACTCCGTGAGGTGTTTGGGAAAACTAGGCTAGGCCAGGTGATGGCACAGCTAGGTGGGTTTGCATGTGGTTGATGGCTCTTACCAAAGAGTGATATAAACCTGAAGAGAAGCATATAGGGCCATATAGGGTTCAAAATTTTATGAACAAATTTAAAAAGACCTTTGATGCTAGTCTGACAAAATATGACTTCTCATTAGAAGAGATAAGTAATATGTTTCATGATGGATTCAGGACCCAAAAGGAGCTTTCTCCACAGACAAGAAAAACAGGTCTAGGATCCTTAAATTTTTTGCTTATGTGTAATCTTCAAAAGAGTCATGACTGTTGTAGAGTACATGGTCTGATTCGTAGAAAAAACAATAAAGCTTAAGTATTCTAGTACAGACTAAAAGCAAGGAAAATGTTAAGCTACCCATCTAACAGTATATTATATATGTTTTCCTTCTACAGAGACACTGTGCTGTAAATCGTACAGTATGTCCCTATGTTATACTAAATATGCATGTGATATAGTAAGAATTTACCTCAATTTCTGGATGTCCCAGTTTTATTTTTATCATTTTGGTAAATAGCTGAAACTACCTTTTGGTGACAAAATATAAGCTTTATCTCTGAATTTTTTGATAAGCTTTTAAATTATACATAGATTTTTGCATTCAAAATTAAAAGTATTTCCCCTGAAACAGTTGATTACTCAAACTTTCCCTTTAGTGTTTAATTAAAATTGACATATCTCTGAATTTTTTGATAAGCTTTTAAATTATAGATTTTTGCATTCAAAATTAAAAGTATTTCCCCTGAAACAGTTGATTACTCAAACTTTCCCTTTAGTGTTTAATTAAAATTGACATGGATGTTTGAATAGCATTGTGCCTTAAAAATTTATTTGGCTTCTGTTCTCATGGAGACTTATAAGTTATGTTGAGTTGAAAATATATGTTGTCTCAGGTGTTATGCGCAACTGATGAGTTGTTGACCACTACATCTGAAACTAATGATGTACTATGTGTTGGCTAATTGAATTTAAATTAAAAAAAAAAAGAAAACATATGTTGTCTCAATGAAGAATATAGCATTTACTTCAGTGGAGCAGATACCTCTAGAATCTTTCTACTCTTGGAATCTCAATAACAACCTTTATAGATATGCAAAAGCCAAGTGAATCTATACAATAATCTGTGCATAAACAATCTAAGGAAGCATACTTTTGGAATACAGTAGTCCATCCTCACATTGGGTTTAACCTTGCAAAGGGAAAGTAACTGCTGAGGCAACATCCCAGGGCCTCTTGGTTCAAAGCCAGTAGTGATCAGCTTTTATATGCTTGCATTAAACTTGTACTGGGTGGAATAGCATCACCCCAAAATTCATGTCTTTCCCAGAATCTCAGAATGTGGCCTTGTCTGGAAAAAGTATCTGAACAGAAGTAATTAGTTAAGATGAGATCATACTGGGGCGCCTGGGTGGCTCAGTCGGTTAAGTGTCTGCCTTCGTCTCAGGTCATGATCCCAGGGTCCTGGAATCAGTCCCGCATCGGGATCCTTACTCAGTGGGGAGTCTGCTTCTCCCTCTGCCTGCTGCTCCCCCTGCATGTGCCCTCTCTCTCTGTCAAATAAATAAATAAAATCTTAAAAAAAAAAAAAGATGAGGATATGGTACAGCAGGGTTGGCTCTAAATCCAATCTAACTGATGTCCTTATAAGAAAAGGAGCAGAGGGGGCACCTGGGTGGCTCAGTCCATTAGGCTTCCAACTCTTGGTTTCTGCTCTGGTGGTAATCTCAGGGTCGTGAGGCTCTGCACTCAGCACGGAGTCTGCTTGACATTCTCTCCCTCTCCCTCTGTTCCTCCCCCCAACTCATGCTCTCTCTCTAAAATAAATAAATAAAATCTTTAAAAAAGAAAAAAAGAAAAGGAGAAGAGACACAGACATGCACACAGAGGGAAGATGATGTGAAGACAGAGATATGCAAGGAGAAAACCACGTGATGATGGAGGCAGAGGTTGCAGCGATGCATCTACAAGCCAAGGAATGCCAAGGATTGCCAGCAATATCAGAGGCTAGGTGTGGAAGAGATTCTCCCCTAAAGCTCTAGAGAGACCCTGGCCCTGCCAACACCTTAATCTCAGACTTCTAACCTCCAGAACTGTGAGATAATAAATCTCTATTATCTTAAACCATCCACTTTGTGATATTCTGTTATGGCAGCCCTAGGAAACTAATACAAAACCTGAGGTGCTTATGGAGAATGAATTTATCTTAGGGATTTGTGAAAAATGCAAATTCAAGGTGCCTCAAGGGTTTCATAAAGTTCTGATGAGGCTTCACAGAACAACGGATAGTCTCCCAACTTGTCTCTCTTTGGCTGGTCTTACCCCACTATAGTCTCTACTCCCCTTGGCAGCCAGGGTGATATTTCTAAAGCCTAAATCTCATCCCTCATTCCTCTGCAGAAAGCACATCAACTATTTGCCCCATTTCCCTCAAGATAAATCCCTAGTGTCTCAGTGTGGGGTCTTCCAGATCTGTCACATCTTATGTCACCAGGTGCCAACCGTCCAACCATCTATGTTTCCAAATACTCCTGTTCTTTCTCCCATCTGCCCTCTGTGCTTTTATCCCCTCTGCCTGGGGCACACTTCTTCCTCCTCTTTCCCTGGTGCATCCCAATACCCTTTCTCCTGGCTAATGCTCCTCATTCCTGGCTTGGACATCTCTTCCTAGGAGGCCTTCTGCCCCACCCCCAAGTGATCTCTGTGCATTCTGTGCTTTGCCCAACATTGCTCATCCCTGTGTTGCACTTGCTTGTTTATTTGTGTAGCAAGCAGGAATTTTACTCTTCACTACTCAGGTGGAAAAAAATGTCACATTCCATTATTTCTAAAATTAAAACTAAATGCGCTTCTTATTCTCATTTTCTTGAATCATGAGAATTCAATCCATGGGCTTCCTCCCTGCCCCCACACTCCCATGAGATCACCCAAGAATTCTGAATTCATGCACTATCAGGAAACTGGTTCTCTAGCTACATGATGTGGCAGTTGCATGCTGACCTGTTGGGTACTGATCCTCTGGTAAACTCAGAGACTACCAACGCCCCCCCCCACACACACACACTGCAGCAACCCCCTCCACCAGCTGCAGGAGGACACAGAGCCTTCATAGCCACTTAAAGCCTCAGCATGGAATGACCAGTCTGGATCGACTCCCCACCTTATATGCCCCACTCCATCATATACAGCAACCCCTCAAACTCCTTACTTTCATTTACATCTTGGGAAACCTCTGCTCTTTCCTCCCCCCACCCCCCGCCCCCGGCACACGTATACAGATAGGCATTCCTGTCCTTCCCACTTAAGTCTTTATTCCTTGCCCTGAGTCAAACCAGAATATCTCTCTTCAGTCCACTAGTAACAGAAAAGGTGCATGCTGACCTGCTGGGTACTGATTCTCTGGCAAACTCAAGAACCACCCTTAACACCACGTGGCATAGAATGGGTATAAGGTGCTTAGACTTTATAAGTACAACATAGGGCTCTCCATCTAGGTAGAAATGGAAAAAGATCTTGATTCTCATTATTCCACATTCCCCAAAGCTGCAAAACAAGAGCAATACAAAAAATAAGATACCGGTTAATTTTCTGAAAACACTCAACCTATTATACAGTTTTTCTTTCCCACTAAGAGTAGAAGTTTCTTGAGAAGGAAAATGCCATGTTCACCACAAAGTACTCACTCTGTAGTAGGTGTTTTAACCATTATACTATACAGGTAGATAGCAAACTATCTGTAGAAAATGGGCAAACTTGCTAGTAATTAAATAGCATAGATTAGGGGTAAACAGCACAGAATTAGACCAATCTGGATTTGAACACATGCCCTGCTATTTATAAGCTTGTGACTTTGATGTATCCAGAGTATTTGACAACCAGAGTAGATTATTATTTTTAACATTCGCTCCTCTATACAACTGTTATTTTCAGTAATACTCATGTAATAATCAGTAAATGATCATTATTTTCTCAATTAATTCTTTAGTTTTAAAACAACTAACAGGGCGCCTGGGTGGCTCAGTTGGTTAAGCGATTGCCTTCGGCTCAGGTCATGATCCTGGAGTCCCGGGATCAAGTCCCACATCAGGCTCCCTGCTCAGCGGGGAGTCTGCTTCTCCCTCTGACCCTCCTCCCTCTCATGCTCTCTGTCTCTCATTCTCTCTCTCGCAAATAAATAAAATCTTAAAAAAAATAAAAATAAAAACAATAAAACAACTAACAATTTTACAAAGTAAATTTCAAAGCTAAAGGTACTCAAATTCATCCAAATATTTAATGAATGAACTAAAATTTATACTTACTAAACAAAAAGATGATACCACACAATTGACATGTTTTATTAATTAAAATCTTAAAGAAAAACAAAAACTCCAAGTTATTCACGTAGAATGACAGCATCAGTAACTCAAGTTCTGTTCTTTGTCTTTACAATCATATACTGTCATTGTTCATTTTAAATTTAGTATTTAAACTCAGGTATATGTAATAGTACAGGGATTCAAGATATGAACTGCAGTCAAAGCAAGCTCCAACAAATTCAAACCATCAAAAACTTACTCTCTAAAGAAATTAACTTCCGGGTAGAATCCAGCGTTTATGAAAGGAAAACTAATGTGTAAAATATTCTAATTTTGAGGCATATGCTGTGTTATTAAAATCCAGTAATGCTCACAATAGTTGCTTAAAACTTGGACCAAAAAATGTTTTTTCAGGAAGGAGTATTTTATCACTGCCATTATTTAGCATTGTTGGTACATAATGATTTAAACACACACATACACACACACTACACACACACCCATGGAACATGTTCATAGGAGCATATTCTTTTTTTTTTTTTTAAGATTTTTTTTTTATTTACTTATTTGAGAGAGAGAGAATGAGAGAGAGCACATGAGAGGGGGGAGGGTCAGAGGGAGAAGCAGACTCCCTGCCAAGCAGGGAGCCCGATGTGGGACTCGATCCTGGGACTCCAGGATCATGACCTGAGCCGAAGGCAGTCGCTTAACCAACTGAGCCACCCAGGCGCCCCATAGGAGCATATTCTTAATTGCCAAATAGTTGAAGTGACCCAAGTATCCACTGACGGATGAATGGATAAACAAAATGTGGTATATCCATACAATGAAATATTATTCAGCGTTTAAAAAAAGAAGGGAAGGGCGCCTGGGTGGCTCAGTTGGTTAAGCGACTGCTTTCGGCTCAGGTCATGATCCTGGAGTCCCTGGATCGAGTCCCGCATCGGGCTCCCTGCTCGGCAGGGAGCCTGCTTCTCCCTCTGACCCTCCCCCCTCTCATGTGCTCTCTCTCTCTCTCATTCTCTCTGTCTCAAATAAATAAATAAAATCTTTAAAAAAAAAAAAAGAAGGGAAATTCTGACATGTGCCACAACATGGATAAACCTTAAAGACATTATGTTAAGTGAAATAAGCCAGTCACAAAAGGAAAAACCCACTTGTCTGAGGGACTTAGAGCAGTCAAATCCATTCAGACAGAAAGTAGCATGGTGTTTGCCAGGGACCGGGGGTAGGTGGGAATGAGGGGTTATTGTTTAATGGGTTCAAATTTTCAGTTTTGCAAGATGAAAAGAGTTCTGGAGATGGGTGGTGGTGATGGTTGTTACAACAATGTGAATGTACTTAATGCCACTGAGCTGTACATTTAGAAATGGTTAAGATAGTGAATTTATATCATGTATATTTTTACCACAAGTTTTTAAAATGCTTCAAAAATGCAAACAAGGTAGTCTGACTTTTAGCTTGTTTTTTGGTAGGTTTTTTTTTTTTAAGATTTTATTTATTTTATTTAGGGAGAGAGCACCCAAGTGGGAGGAGGGGCAGAGGGTGAGGGAGAGAGAGACTCTTAAGCAGACTCGGTGCTGAATGCAGAGCCCGACACAGGGCTCAATCTCACGACCCTGAAATCATGACCCAAACCAAAATCAGGAGTCAGATGTCCAACCGAAAAAGCCCCTTAGCTAGTTTTATTATATTTAAATTATCTGCAGACAGTGCACCTCCTTACTACCAGAACTCAAGGCAGACCACATCCACCCCCATCCCTTGTTTTCCTGGACTTTGGGCAAGTTACTTAACTTCTTGGAGTCTGTTTACTTATTCTCAACATGGAGATGGAGTCATTGAAAGAATTTAATAACTATCCTTGGCACATAGTAAATGCTTAGCAGTGCTATTTGTATTAATATTTAAATGATATTTAGGTAACATGACATCAATTAAGTCAGGGAAGTGATAGAAATAGTGTTGGCAGAACCAGAAACTGGCAGCATAATACATAGGTTCTTTTTTTAGGAGAGAAATCTGATAGTTTGTGACAAAGTATGGTGTGCAGTTTTGACCTACTACTTCACTCCAGTGAATAAATGTTCCTCTGAGGGTCCAGGCCCACCCCACTGCCCCTAGGGACCACCCAATCCCAAGCAAGCATCCTGCCCATCCTTGAAATGAATAGGAGTCAGCCTAGCAAATTCAAGGTGCTCCCTTCAGCTAAACAGCACCTGTGGAGTAAACTGAAGCACCAGCCCAGTGATATTATCCACATTTTTTTGATCTACTTCTAGCTCTCCTAGCAAAGGTTGGGAAATTGGACGTTAACGTGGAGTAATAACACTGTTTAGCTATCATTAGGGCTTCCTCTCTTGTAAAGTTAAGTTATGATAATAATTTTTAGAATATTTTTCTGGGTGGAATTTATTCACTCTCTGAGGCAGCTTCTGCTTCTGCAGTATGAAGGAAGTTGTACTTGTTCCTTCAGAAACAGGATATCATTGACCACATCTGACATGACAACACGCAGAGGAAACTCGGTACCTTTGCTAAGTGTATGAGACCAGCTGCTGCTGCAAGAGTTAAAAAAAGAAATAGTAGGATAGAATAAAAAAGCCACTGAAATGTACAGAGCACACACCTTGCAAAATAATTACTGTAGTGTTTTTAACTTTAAAATTAAGGACTAGAAACTTAATATCCTTTGAATTTTGTTGTTTTTATTAATTATGAAAAACATTTGTTCCCCATTCCAGCATAAGAGGCAAGCTATCTCACACATAAGTTTTATTATAAATGACAACTACTGATGGGAATCTTGTGATCCAAAAGCAGTAATGTCACCAGAATTTAGTAGGAAAATTACTTTTTTCTAAAGAGTATATTAAAAAAAAATACTGAGCCTTATTTTTCAAAAGGGAGTAAAGACAAGTGATATAAAGAAATTATCTTCAGAGTCTTATTTGACACACTACAAACAAGGATCCACAGTGAATCTAGGCAGAAGTTTTGAATTGAAGGACATTTAAAAAGGTTTCCATTTGCATGACAAGATGAGTTTTCAGCCCGCCGCCATCACCGTACATCTCTTTACCTGAATGTTGGTGTAGGAGTAGAAGGCGACGTTTTAAAGTGTAACTCAAGTTTGGAGAATAGACAGAAATTACATTATCCTTAGTCAAGCACAGGTTTCTTTCTTTTTAAAGATTTTATTTATTTATTTGACAGAGAGATAGACAGAAGAGCACAAGCAGAGGGAGTGGCAGAGGAAGAGGGAGAAGCAGGCTCTGCACTGAGCAGGGAACCCGATGCGGGACTCGATCCCAGGACCCTGAGATCATGACCTGAGCCGAAGGCAGACGCTTAACCATCTGAGCCACCCAGGGGCCCAGTCAAGCACAGGTTTCTTACTAACAAGAGGAGAAAAAGGAAGGAAGGAAGAAAGAAAGAAAGGAAAAGAGATAGAAGACAGAAATTAATCAATTCATTGACTACAAGCGTTCTTCATTTTATTGCATTTCACTTTATTACACTTCCCAGATGTTGCATTTTTTACAAATTGAAGGTCTGTGGCAACCCTGCATGGAGCAAGTCTATCAGCACCATTTTTCCCAACAGCATTTGCTCACTTTGTGTCTCTGGGTCACATTTTGGTGATTCTCATAATATTTCAAACTTTTTCATTATTATCTTTGTTATAGTGATCCATGATCAGTGATCTTTGATATTACTGCCGTAACTGTTTTGGGGCACCACTCTTTTGCCCATATATGATGGTGAGAATAATTGATAAATGTTATGTGTGTTCTGAAGCACGGAGAGGCAGTTCCCCTGTCTCTCTCTCCCTCTCCTCGGGCCTCCCTATTCCCTGAGACACAAAAATATTGAAAATAGGCCAATTAATAATCCTACAATGGTCTCTAAGTATTCAAATGAAAGAAAAAGTCCATCGAAGCAGCAGACTTCATTGCTGTTATTTTAAGAAATCGCCACAGTTGCTCCAACCTTCAGTAACCACCACACTGATCAGTCACCAGCCATTGAGGCAAGACTCTCCACCGGCAAAAAAGAGTATGACTGGCTGAAAGCTCAGAGGATGGTTAGCATTTTTTAGCAATAAAGTATTTTTAATTCAGATATGTACATTGTTTTTTAGACATAATGCTGTAGCACACTAAATAGACTACAGTAAAGTATAAACATAACTTTTATATGCACTGGGAAGCCAAAAAATTCATTTGACTCATTGTGATATTTCCCTGATTGTGGTGGTCTGGAACCAAACCTGCAGTATCTTCAAGATGTGCCTATACCTAAAATGTCTTTTAAATCCTTATTATTCAAATCATGGCCCAAGAACTGCAGCGTTAGAATCCCCTGGGGACTTGATAAAAATGCAAACTTTCAGCTCCACCCACACCCAGACCTTTGGAATCAGCATCTGCATTTTCATAAGATCCCCCAGGTGGTTTGTATTGTATTAAAATGTAAGCAGCTGTGTTCAGAACCATGCCAAGGCCAGATGGTGGCAGGGCCTCAGCCACACTCTCCTCCACACTTGGATCTGGTACCCCTGCTAGAGAAAACAGACAGCCCTGGCTAAATAAATGCCAGACTCAGGAGTCAGAGAGGTTAACAGAGCTGAGAGAGGGCCCAGGAGAGGCAGTATTCTGGCCACATGCAAGGCACACCAAAAGGCATAGGCCATAGGACTGAGGCCTGTGCCCAGGGATGTGGCTAGAAACCAATCCCAAATCCCTTCTGCTCTGAGGACTCCATGGTTAAAAATCACCTCTAGAGGGGCGCCTGGGTGGCTCAGTTGGTTAAGCGACTGCCTTCGGCTCAGGTCATGATCCTGGAGTCCCTGGATCGAGTCCCACATCGGGCTCCCTGCTCAGCGAGGAGCCTGCTTCTCCCTCTAACCCTCCCCCCTCTCATGTACTCTCTCTCTCTCTCTCTCTCTCTCATTCTCGCTCTCTCAAATAAATTAATTAATTAAAAAAAAAAATCACCTCTAGAAGCCAAAGGATTGAGTAATACATTCCCTGTGTGTCTGCCTGGCTATCAGGGAAGCCATTTTGTTGTGAATTCTATCCCTCACACGAAAGGGCTTTGGAAATTAGGTTACTCTTGAAAGCATCAGGTAAAATTATTAAAATAAAGCCAGTTGACAAAGGAAGCTTTGCTGAAGTAACAGAGATTTTAGGATGAAGTGCATCAGAGGGCTCTTGACTACTTGTAAAGCAGATTGTCACATAGGACAAGATAACTCATTATCAAAGACAGGGCCACTGATGTCCAATCTAACAGACACATCTACCAATAAACCTCAAACTCATGAAATCCCATTGGTGAATGCCTTCTCCAGCAGCCCTGTATAAGAGGATGCCAATAAGAACAAACTAGTAAGCCCTCCATTCCTCCTGACAAAACAGGACATTATTCTACTGATGATTAACTTAGACACACAGAAACAGAAATACTTTATAGAGGACAGTTAATCACATGATACTTAAGTGGATGAATTCCCAATCCAGGAGTTCTGACATAACCAAGATAAATAAACTGAAGTTCTGTTAGACAAGGAAGGATGCTGATACAATTTAAAATCATTTATTTTACGAAAAATATAAAACTCTCCCTGTTCTGGAGAGTCTTGAAGCCTCTCACCATGAGAACACAGGCCCAAATCCATGTGAATAGGAATCCCGTGAGCAGTACGAGGTTGGCTCCATTGTCAGACGAACCAAGCCTGCTGAATGGGACACCCTTTGTTTGCCTTAGTCCAAGGCTAGATTTCTCTTCATAGTTAGAAAAAAAAAATCATTTTAAGTAGAATGCTATGCAAAGGATAGAATGGCAGGCATCTTAGAGAAAGATCCCTCCCATTAACCAGAGTGCACCACGAGTTCTTGGAACCTGCTGCTCCCTTCATATTTGGCATTAACCAGCTTATTGTCCTTGTCTAGACAAGTGCTATGGGCTGTGTAAACAGTGAATTGCTACATAAAGCCTCTATTCATCCAGAATGAAAATGTGTCAATGTGCAGCCTTTTAAGGTCCAAGGGGGCCTTTGTGCAGAGAAAGAACTACTTATAGTTCCTTTGGTTTTAAACTAATATTTACTGATTAACATTACAAACTTTAAAACCTGATTTCCTTACATTTTAAGTGCAATTTACAAGTCATGTTATTCTATTTATAATTCTAATAAAATATGAATCACTTTCACTTATTCTTTTACTAATATTTGATTAACTCAAGCTAAAGAGGCTAAATTTTTCTATGAGAATCATTCCCATTTACAAATGTAGTTAATCCCCCAAGTTATTTAGTTACTTCCTTAACTACATTCCTTAACTCCATGCGAAGTTCACGTATTTACTATTCTCTTTTAGGACTTCAAATGTTTGGCAAGGTAAACTCAACAATCCCTACAAGCAAAACAATTCTGTAAGTTAATAAATTTAACACATGCACATAAATAGTGAAGCTCATAGTTATCCTGAAAATTTAAGAACTATTCATAAAATTAGCCAAATTCTATCCCTGTCCATTTAAAATTATAAGTCTGAAATCAATACTGTGGATAAAGTTGAAAGCACATGGGTAATCTGTTTTAAGCATTATACTTTAAATAGCAAATACAGGAGATTCCCCAATGATTACTTATTCCTATACTTTACACAACAGTATTATTTGTGGGTTGGTTAATTTTATTATATCCACATTTAATTATAAAACTTCATATGGTTGAAAGAACACTTAGATACACAAAAGTGGAGTTGTAAAATCCTAGACAAGTTGAGGTGATTGCACTGACCCTGAGACCCTGAGACGGTTGCTTATCAACCAGAGATCCCAGACAGGGACACAGCCCTGAGGATGCATACTTGCAATGAGAAATGTGACAAGAGAGAATTCTAATACTTGTTCCCTGGGTTTGTGTTATCTTTTTTTTTTTCAGCTTAATTTTTCGTGATTATGGCTTGGTTTTCGGAAATAGAATTCTACAAACCTCCCTTTGCCCTCCCCTTGTTAAACCTGGCTGAATTAAACTAATCCCTTTGTTGCATGATTAAGTGTGCATTCTGTTTAGATCTTTCTCAGACAACAGCTCTCCAGCCCTCCTGGTGTCATCTCTTGGATCATAAATTCTTCTCAATCCTCTGCCTGACTCTGTGACTACAAATCTAAAAGTCATACCAATGGCAAAATGTTATAATAATCATTTGTATACTCTAAATAGAATCTCTGAATACCTGCAGGCATTTGATTAGAGAGGTTAAGAGAATTTACCAGCACGATTTACTAGCTATATGACGTTGGACTGCGTAATATAATAAATGAATGGCCCAAAAGCCATTGTCTTCCCCCCTTGTCTTTTTCAACCATAGAAGTTCCAGAGCTAAGATATTTATTTCAAACTACTCTAAGATGAGAGTGATCATGGACCCAATTCTGGCCAATGAGAAGGAAATGGAATTTACAAGGAAGATATTCTGGGGAAAGGTTTTTAAAGGGATAAACTTGGCTTATATCCCCTTCAGCCCATCTTCTACTCTTCTATCCTTCAAGAAACAATGTCTAGAGATCTAGAAGGATTTTGCAATTCTGAGGCCAAATGCTGCACCCTAAGGATGGAAGAGAACAAAAATGCAAGGAGGGCCAGTCCTCTTGATTTTTGTTACCATGCAAAAAAAAAAGTGCTAAATGTTTCAGCCCGTGATAATCAGGTTTTCTGTTTCTGTTACTGGTCTCTATTCCCATTCCTAATTGAAACAGGCAAGTTACTTATTCTATCTATACCCTAGCTTTTTCACATATGAAATAAAGATAATATCAGTATCTATCTCAAAAGAATATGAAGATTATATCAAATAATAAAGGGAAAGGATCTGGCATATTGTAAGTGCACAGAGTTGCCTATCATTCTTGTCATTGTCATCATCACCATCATCATCACAAGCAAGAAACTGGAAAGACAAATGTGGAAAGTGTGTAAAATATAATTTTATTTCCTGACTGCCCAAAATAGACCAGTTTGAGTCTCTGTCATCTGATTTATACAAATATACCAGTGACCCATAATTATAATGTATTGGTACTTACTAGTATAATGTACTTATACAAACTTTTCTACAATATTGCTGTTCCTACAATATTACTATAGTCAGCCAGGAGGGCATGTCAGTGAAAACATGCTTATGCTAAAGCTACCAAAATATTATATTTTATTTTAATTTTTTAAACAATACATATTCATTAAACAAAATTTGGAAAATAACTAAAAGATCAGTTGTTAAGACTTTGTGTATTTTCTTCCAGTCTTTTCTCTTTTAATACATAATATATATATATATTCAAAACCACTGTACATATACATGATATACAAAATTGGTGCTCTACTGAAAATATTTTTTTAAAGATTTTATTTATTTATTTGAAAAGAGAAGCGAGAGAGAGCATGCAAGCATATGCACAAGTGGGGGGAAGGGGCAGAGCGAGAGGGAGAAGCAGACTCCTCACTGAGCAAGGAGCCTGACATACGACTCGATCCCAGGACCCAGGATCATGACCTGAGCCAAAGGCAGATGCTTAACTGACTGAGCCCCCAGGTGTCCCTAAATTGTAATTCTATCAGCTGTTTTGTCATGACCATCTTCTTATGTAATTAAATATTCTTTAAAAATGTGATGACTCTTGGGAATTCCACTTCTGGAATAGAGGAAGAATTTGCTCTATGGACACAGGCCCCAGCAAAACAACTATATCTTGTGAAAATTGTAAAACAAACAAACAACCATTTTAAGTTTTTGGAAATTGTGCTAAGTGCATACAGCAAATGAAGAAACACTTATTCAAGAAAATCTACTAAATCTCCATAAGAACAGAAGTCTGTGGCACTTGAGCCATGACCCATTCCCTTCCTCCTCACCCCTACCTTCCAGCAAGATGTTCCAATCCAGGTGAGTATGGCCAAGGAGCTGCCCCTACCCTCAGCAACTAGTCAAGGGATCGGGTATCTCCCTGAGAGAGGGAGGCCCACCAGAATTTCTCATCCTCCCAAATCCAAGTTGCAGAAGATAAATTCCTGGTGAGTGAGGCTGAGAGGGTAGAGGCTCTTCATCCATCCAAACTCCACACATATGGTGGAGGCTGTACTCTAGGGATGGCAAGCCAAGAGAGTACTGGTATTCCAATTGACCTCACTGGAGAATCTCCCCTCCCCCAGTGTCCTACTTATAAATTAGGAGTGTCACTCCGATAAAAGTGGACCCCCACCCCTACCCCCAGCTCTGGAACAGTGGCTTAGAGATTTTGCCTAAGCGGCAGGCAGTCCATAAAAAAAGAAATCTCTGAAGTACTGCCCAAAGGAACTAACTTTATTTGAAACAAAGAGCCTATGGGTGCTCTTGAAAACAATAGAGAATTTGGTGGGAAGCAGTTAAGAGAAAGCTGGTAGCTCCATGAGAGCAAGAAGCTAAATCTTGGCCAGCTAGTTTACCAGAGAAAACAACAGTATGAACTCCTAGGTTTCAGAAAAAAACTTCAAAAACTGGTCTCAAAAACTACCTCTGCAAACTACTTCTGTAGTTGAGTCAGACTATGGAGCAATTAATGCCCCAGGACATTGCTGAAAACAGTAAACCAGTCAGCCAGCAATTAATGGAGCCTAATAGCTACATGTGATACCAACAGAGGCAGATGGTGCAATCAAGAGATCAAGAGAAGAGACAGTTAAAGAGTGCCCTGCTAAACCCACTATCATGCCGGGGACTATGCACATGCTCAAGGATATGCCCTCTGAGAGGCAACATCCCAGGCTTCACACGGTAGGAAAATAGACTTGATTAATATAGTCCAGCCAAGTTACTAAACAAATAAGCAAACAACAACAAAAACAAGCCCCCAGGATGAGGGACGACAGTATCCTAAGTTGCTATAATTTACTACCTAAAATTCCAGTTTTGAACAACAACAACAACAAAAATAAGACATGCAAAAGAAGAAGAATACAAAGAAAAAGATAGAAAGAAAGAAACAAAGAAAAAGACAGAAAAGACAAGAAAGAAACTATGTCTTATATGTGGGGAAAAACAGGCACAGAAACTGCCTATGAGAGTACCCAGATGTCAGATTTAACAGATGAAGACTTCAAAGCATCTATTATAAATATGTTGAAAGAAATAAAAGAAACCTTGCTTAAAGAAATATAGGGAGGGAGAATGAATGTTTCATCAAAGAAAATATCAAAGAGAGAAGTTGTAAAAAAGAACCAAATCAAAGTTCTGGAATTGAAAAAAACAATAACTGGAGTGAAAAATTCATTAGAATTAGCAGATTTGAAGATAGGTCAATAGAGATCATACAATCCAAAGAACAGAACAAAGAAAATGAAGCAAAATGAACAGAGCCTCAGAGAAATGTGGGACACAATTAAGCACACCAACATATGTGTAATGGGAGTATCAGGAAAGGAGAGAAAGGAGCAGAAAAAATACTCAAAGATGGGGTGCCTGGGTGGCTCAGCCAGTTAAGCATCTGCCTTTGGTTCAGGTCTGATCTCAGGGCCCTGGGATCCAGCCCCCCCTGCTCAGCAGGATGTCTGCTTCTCCCTTTACCCCTGCCCCGCCACTTGCCCTTGCACTTGCATGCATGAGCTCTCTCTCTGAAAAAAATAAATAAAATCTTAAAAAAAAAATACTCAAAGAAATAATGATTGAATACTTCCCCAAATTGATGAAAACATGAATCATCAAGAAGCTCAAAGAACTTCTAGCATAATAAACACAGAGAGATCCACATTCAGAAGTATCATAGTAAAAATGCTGAAAGACAAAAAGAATGGCAAATATGAATATGGAAATAAAAAGGAAATTTTGTAAGCAGCAAAAGACTCATCATGTAAAAGGAAACCCCAATAAAATAAACAGCGAGCTTCTCAGCAGAAACAACAGAGGCCAGAAAGAAGTGGGATAGCAAATTCAAAGTGCTGAAAGAAAAAAGATTAACTAAGAATGTTATATCCAGCAAAACTATTTTTCAAAATAGAAAGCAAAATAAAGATATTCACAGATAAGTGAAAACTGAGAGAATTTGTTGTTAGAAAACCTGCCTAACAAGAAATACTAAAGGAAGTTCTTCAAGATGAAAGCAGGTGACCCCTGATAGTAATTCAAATCCACATGAAAAACAAAGAGTAACAGTAAAGGTAATAATGTGATTATAAAGTGCACTCTAAATGCATATTTCATTTTATTTCATATTAATTATGAATTATTTCATTTAATTAATTATTATTTAATTTAATTAATCATTAATGATTTAATTAATCATTCAATTAATTATGAATAAATATTTCATATTTATTTCATTCATGCTTTTTAAAGTAATTGTATAAACAACATATATATATGTTTCTGGACCCATAACATATATAATAGTTTTTTTTTTAGATTTTATTTATTTACTTGAGAGAGAGGAGAGGGAGAGAGAGAGAGAGAGAGAGAGCATGAGTGGGGGGAGGGGCAGAGAGAGAAGCAGACTCCCCGCTGAGCAGGGAGCCAAATGCAGTGCTCCATCCCAGGACCCTGGGATCATGACCTGAGCTGAAGGCAGACACTTAACCCACTGGGCCACCCAGGAACCTCTGGACCCATACATATAGAAGTGTAATATATTTGACAATAACAGAACAAAGAAAGTGGGTGGGTGCAAAGCTGTACTGGAATAAGGAAGTGATGCCAGATGGTAATTCAAATCCACAAGAAAAAAAGAAGGGAATCAAAGTGGTAAATAAGAAAGTTTACATAGCAAACTCTATAAATATGTACCTGTTCTTTCTCCTCTCACCTTTTTCTAAGACTTTATTTTTTTGAGCAGTTTTATGTTCACAACAAAATTGGGAGGGAGGTACAGGGATTTTCCACATACTCCCCCTAAATACATGCATAGCTCCCCCATCATCAATATCACTAACCAGAGTGGTACCGTTTTTACCAAGGATAAACCCTCACCGACAAATCATAATCACCCAAAGATCATTTTTTCCTATGTGTTTACCTAGTGTTCACTCTTTGTGTTTACATTTTATGCGTTTGGACAAATGTATAGTGAAATATATACATCATCAGGGACACCTGGGTGGCTCAGTTGGTTAAGCGTCTGCTTTTGGCTCAGGTCATGATCCCAGGGTCCTGGAATCGAGCCCTACATCAGGCTCCCTGCTCAGGGGGTAGTCTGCTTCTCCCTCTCCTGCTGCACCTGTCCCCACTGGCGCTCTCTCTCTCTGAAATAAATAAAATCTTTTTAAAAAAGGAAATATATCCATCATTATTAGATCATATGGAGTATTTTCACTGCCCTAAAAATCCTCTATGCTCTGCCTATTCATCTCTCCACTCCCTCCAACCCCAGGAACCAGAATTTCATATATTTGTAATCATACAGTATGTAGACTTTTCAGATTGGCTTATTTCACTTAATAATATACATCTAAGATTTGTCCGTGTCTTTTCTTGCCTTGATAGCACATTTGTTTTTTAGCACTGAATAATATTCCATTGTCTGGCCACATTTTATTTATCCATTCACTGACTGAAGGACATATTTCTTGCTTCCAAATTTTGGCAATTAAACATAAAGCTGCATAAAGCATCTATGTGCACATCTTTGTGTGAATATAAGTTTCCAACTCCTTTTGGTAAACACCAAGGAGTACAATTGCTGAACCATGTGGTAAATATATGTTTAGTTATGTAAGAAACTATCAAATTGTCTTCCAAAGTGGCTGTACCATTTTACATTCTTCATCAGCAATGTATGAGAGTTTCTGTTGCTCCATATCCTCACCAGCATTTGATGTTGTAGGTGTTCTCGATTTTGGCCATTCTAATAGTTGTGTCATGGTATCTCATTGTTGTTTTCATGTGCATTTCCCTGATGACATAAAGTATGGAGCATCTTTTCATATTCTTATTTGCCATCTGTATATTTTCTTTGCTGAGGCATCTGCTAAAATCTTTAGTCTACTTTTTAATTGTGTTGTTTTCTTATTGTTGAATTTTAAGAGTTATTTGTATATTTTGGATGATATTGCTTTATCAGATGTGACTTTTGCAAATATTTTCTCCCAATCTGTGGTTTGTCTTCTCATTCTCTTAACATTGTCCTTCACAGAGCAGAAATTTTAAATTTTAATGGGGTCTACCTTATCAATTATTTCTTTCATGGATTGTGCTTTTGGGGTTTTTTGACCAAACTCAAAGTCATCTAGGTTTTTTCCTATGTTATCCTCTAGGAGTTTTATAGTGTTGTATTTTACATTTAGGTCTATGGACAAATTTTGAGTTAATTTTTGTGAAAGCTCTCTGTCTAGATTCATTGTTTTGCATGTGGATGTCCATTTTTACCTTCTTTAAAAAATATAAAATAATAATTATAACAGTGTATTGTTGAGTTTGTAACATATATAGATGTGATATGTAAAATAATAATAGCACAAAAGGGATGGAAGAAAGATTAGAGTTAAATAGGAGTAATATTTCTATATCTCACTGGAATTAAGTTATTGTAAATCTGAAATAGATTCTAATAAGTTAAGATGCATATGATAAATCCTAGAGCAGTCACTAAGAAATTACTCAAAAATCAGTGAAAAAATTATCAAAGTAATTAAAATATTATACTAGAAAATAAGCACTTAATGCAAAAGAAAGCAATAAAGAAGGAATAGAAGAACAAAGAAGAAAAGAGACCTATAGAAAGCCAAAAATAAAGTGATAGGCATAAATTCAACTATATCAAGGATAATATTAAAAGTGACTGGATTAAACAATCCAATCAAAAGGCAAAGACTGTGAGACTGGATTTAGAAAAACCAGATCCAACTTTTTGATGCCTACAGCACACTTTATTTTTTTTTTAAGATTTATTTATCTATTTGTCAGAGAGAGAGAGGGAGAGAGAGCACAAACAGGGGGAACAGCAGGCAGAGGGAGAAGCAGGCTCCCTGCTGAGCAACATGAGGGACTCGATCCCAGGACCCTGGGATCATGACCGGAGCCGAAGGCAGACGCTTAACCAACCAACTGCACTACCGGGGCATCCTTACATCACACTTTAGATCCAAAGATACAAATAGGCTGAAAGTAAAAGAATGGAAGAAGATGTATCAATGGGTCAGAGAAAAATTCATCAAGGAAATAAGAAAATACATTGATATGGATGAAAAATGAAGATACAACATATCGTGCTTATGGAATGTTGCTAAACTGTACTTAGAGGAAACTTACAGCTATAAATTCCTATACTCAAAAAGATGAAAGATCGCAAATCAATAATCTAAACTTCCACCTTAAGGCATTGGAAAAAGAACAAACTAAACTCAAGCAGATAGATGGAATGAAATAATAATGATTAGAGCAAAAATTAATGAAATAGAGAACAGGAAAACAACAGAGAAAATTAAACAAAAAGCTGGTTCTTTGAAAAGACCTACAAAATTGATAAATCTTTAGCAAGATAGGTAAAAAAAAAAGTAAAAAGACTCAAAATACTAGAATCAGTAATTGAAGAGGGGACATTACTACTGACCATAGAGAAATATAAAGGATTATAAAGAAATGCTATGAACAATTGTCCATCCAATGAGATGAAATGGAAAAATTCCTAGAAAAAAACAAACCACCAAAACTAACTCAAGAATTAATAGACTATTTGAATAGGCCTTTAACAAGTAAAGACATTGAATTAGCAGTCAAAACTACCCAGAAAAGAACCTAGGCCCTGCCTTCACTGCTGAATTCTGCCAAACATTCAGAGAATTAATACAAATTCTTAATAAACTCTTCCCTAAAACAGAAGAGGAGAACACATTTCCCTAACCATTTCATGAGACTAGTATTACCCTGATACTAAAAGCAGACAAAGACATCACAAGGAAAGAAATATTATAGACCAGCATCTCTTATGAATATGGATGCAAAGATCCTTAACATAATACTAACAAACTAAACTCAACAATATATAAAAAGAATTATACACCATGACAAGTAGGATTTATCCCAGTGATACAAGATTATTTCAACATCTTAAAATCAACTTATATATCAATAGAAAAAAAAAGCACATCATTATCTCAATAAGTACAGGAAAAAAGCATTTGACAGGTTTCATGTTAAATAAATACATACATTAAAAATAATACATACATAAAAAATACATACAAAAAATAAAACACAATAAAATAAAAATAAAAGGGACTTCCTAAATCTAATAAAGGGACATCTATGAAAAACCCACAGCTAACATCCTGCTTAATTATGAAAGACTCTATGCTTTCCCCCCTACAATCAGGAACAGGACAAGAATGTCTGCTCTCAACACTTCTGTTCAACATTTTACTACAGGTTCTAGTCAGAGCAATTAGGGAGGAAAAATAAATCGAAAATATTCATATGGGAAAAGAAGAAATAAAACTTTATTCACAGATGACATAATATTGTATGGTGATGGTAAGGAAGCCATTAAAAAACAATGAGAATAAATGAATCCAACAAAGTTGCAAGATACAAGATTAATATACAAAAAAATTCATTTTGTTTGTATACATTGGCAATGAACAATTTTTATAATAGCTTCAAAAAGAATAATGTACTTAGGAATAAATTTAACAAAAGAAGTATAAAATTCTGAAAACTATAAAACATTATTAAAAGAAATTAAAAACTAAAAAATTGGGAAAATAGCCCATGTTCATGGATCAGAAGACTTAATTCTGTTTAGCTGGCAATATTCCCCAAAATGATCTAGAGACTCAACAGAATCCCAGCTGATTTTTTTCATAGAAACTGACAAGCTGATTATAAAATTAACATGAAATTGCAAAGGACCAGGTTAGCCAAAACAGTCTTGAAGAACAAAGTAGGAGCATTCACACTCCCTGATTTAAAAACGTATTACAAAGCAAGAATAATCAAAACAATGTGGTAATGTCATAAAGACACATATGTAGATCATTGGAATAGAATTGAGAGCTCAGAAATAAACTCATACATCTATGGCCAACTGATTTTTTACAAGGATGCCAAGACCATCCAATGGGAAAGAACGGCCTTTTAAATAAATAGGGCTAGGTCAACAGGATAGCCATATGCAAAAGGATGAAGTTGGACCCTTACTTCACATGATATGCAAAAATTAACAAAATGGATCAAAGACCTAAATGTAAGAGCTAAAACTATAAAACTTTTAGAACAAAAGGCTAAATATGTATGACCTCAGATTTAGCACGTGAAAGCACTAGCAACAAAAACATAGATAAGTTGCACTTCACCAAATTAAAGACTTTTCTACTTCAAAAAACACTATCAAGAAAGTGAAAAGACAACCCACAGAATGGGAGGAAATATTTACAAATTATGTATCTCATAAGGCATTTATACCTAGAATATATAAAGAACTCTTACAACTCAATAATAGAAGACAACTCAATTTTAAAAAGACCAAAGAATCTGAGTAAATATTTCTTCAAAGTGGCCAATAAGCACATGAAAAGATATATATATATATATCCTAGCCATCAGGAAAATGCAAATCAACATTACCACAAAATGCCATTTCACACTCACTAGGATGGTTATAATAAAAAAAGATAATAGCAAGTATTGGTGAAGATGTGGAGAAATTGGAAGCCTTATACCTTGCTGGTAGGAAAAATGGTGCAGCCACTATGGAGAACAGTCTGGCAATTCCTCAAATGTTTAAACATATACTGTATGGCCCAATAATTCCACTCTTAGGTGTATACCGAAGAGAACTGAAAACATATGCTCACAAAAATCTTGTATATGAATGTTCATATTCGTAGCAGAATTATTCATTATGGTCAAAAAGTGGAAATAATCAAAATGTCTATCAGCTGATGGATAAACAAAAAGTGATATATCCATGCAATGAAAAGTTATTCAGCCATAAGAAGGAATGAAGTACAGATACTTGCTACAACATGGATAAACCTTGAAAACTTCCTGCTCGGTGAAAGAAGTTAGACATAAAAACCACTTATTGTATTATTCCATTTATATGAAATGTTCAGAATAAGCAAATCTATAGAAATAGGAACTAGATTAGTTGCTGCCTATGGCTGGATTTGAGTGGAGAGAGAGGATTGGGGGAGTGATTGCTACAGATACAGGTTTCTTTTTAGAGTGGTAAAAATGTTGTAAAATTGATTGTGGTAATGGTTACAAAACTGTGAATGTACTAAAAATCATTGCATTTAACAGTGAATGAGTGTTTTTTGAGTGAATTTTATGGTATGTAAAATATATCGCAATAAAGCTGCTATAAAAGCATAATGGCTGCAATAACTTACAATGCCTACAAAATGATAATCGATAATAAGTTTAACCATTATTCTCTTTTGAACATGGATATGGATATGATAATCGATAATAAGTTTAACCATTACTCTCTTTTGAACAATTGTTGCTTTTAGGTTTAAATATGATAAATAATGTTATAATAAGCATCCTTACACATAAATTGCATCACCTCTAATGATTTCCTCAGTATAGGTATTTCCATAGATAAAAATTTGGAGAGGAAATATTTTACAATATTAACAATTCTTATCTCTGAATAAGGGAATTGTGGGTGATTTTGATTTTTTTACTTTTTGACATGTTCTATACTGTATTACTTTTATAATCAGAAGAAAATTAGTATGATAACCTTTATATTATTTGCATTTACATGAATTTGGAAATAATTAACTAGCTTAATACAATGTATATCCAGAAATAAATAATACTAATAAATATATATATGTTCTATTATTAATATGAATAAAAAATCTACCTTCCTTCAGAGACCATTAAAGGATATAGAAACTACAAATAAAAAAGGAATTCATGATTACTAAGTTCCTACTATGATGCTAGCCATGTGTTAAGTTTTGTAAGACATACGTATGAATGTCTGATAAAAGAGTCCATATCTGGAAGGACTCATTTATTTCAGTAATTTATAACTGAGATGTGGGAAAAAGAATAAGAAACAAAGATATATATAAAACCATTTCAAAAGACACATGGTTAGATTATATATTGTCTGATATCTTGGGCTATACCAGACACTTTTTTGTATCTCCATAGCATTTAGGAAGTGCTTAATCATATATATATATTTTTTTTGCTTAATCATACTTGTTCATTTTTTTTTCAAGTGCCCAATAGCATATAGGCCCAAAATCTTCTACCAATGTAAGACTATATTGCACTTTCACGTAAAGAGACTTTAACATCATAATTCATTATAACTATAACATACTTACATTAATGTATCCATATCCATTAACTATTTAATTGTCCCATTACTTGTTAGTCTCTGGTAACAAAATGAGAAATTGCCCCACATTCCAAGGAATAATTTATTAGCATATAAACACTCCTTCTCTAAATGTTTCTCTAGATTTTTGCTTGGACTTCTGATCCTTCCAGAAGCAATCAACAGAGGTATGTGTGGTCAGGGACCCATTTGCAGAAAGATCAATTGCCCAGAAAGCATCAGTACTGCAGTTGCCTGGGAGGGGCCATACCATCTCAGGGTGGGGGGATAGTTGGAGCAGCAATAAGGTTAGAGAAATGGTTTAGGTCAACCCAGCTGCTCTGGAGGCAACTCTCAGCCCTAGGATTTAAGAGAGATTCCAGAAAAGAGAAACATTGAGAACTTTTCATTTGGTGCATGGGAGTTATTAATCCTGAGGACTTAAGAGATAAACTATTAATTTTGAAAATGAAAAGCAAGGCTGGAAGTATCACACAATTCCAGACTTCAAGTTATATTAAAGAGGTATAGTAATCAAAACAGTATGGTACCTGTACAAAAATAGACACAGATCAATGGAACAGAATAGAAAAACCAGAAATAAACCCATGATTATATGGTCAACAAATCTTTGACAAAGCAGAAAAGAATGTCCAATGGGAAAAAGACAGTCTCTTCAATAAATGGTGTTGGGAAAACTGGACAGCAACATACAAAAGACTGAAACTGGACCACTTTCTTTTTTTTTTTTATATTTTTTTAAAGATTTTATTTATTTATTTGAGAGAGAGAATGAGAGAGAGAGCACATGAGAGGGGGGAGGGTCAGAGGGAGAAGCAGACTCCCCGCTGAGCAGGGAGCCCAATGTGGGACTCGATCCTGGAACTCCAGGATCATGACCTGAGCTGAAGGCAGTTGCTTAACCAACTGAGCCACCCAGGCGCCCTGGACCACTTTCTTACACCCTACACAAAAATAAACTCAAAGTGGATTAAAGACCTAAATGTGACACCCGAAACCACAAAAATCCTAGAAGAAAGCACAGGCAGTAATGTCTTTGACACTGACCTTAGTAAAGTTTTTCTAGATATGTCTCCCAAAGCAAGGGAGGTAAAAGCAAAAATCAACAATTGGAACTACATCAAAATAAAAAGCTTTTGCACAGCAAAGGAAACAATAAACAAAACTAAAAGGCAACCCACTGAATGGAAGGAGATATTTGCAAATGACATCTCCAATAAAGGTTTAATATCCAAAATATATAAAGAACTTATACAACTCAAAACCCAAAAATCAAGTAATCCAATTAAAAAATGGGCAGAAGACATGAACAGACACTTTTCCAAAGAAGACATCCAGATGGTCAACAGACACATGAAAAGATGCTCAACATCACTCATCATCAGGGAAATGCAAATCAAAATTCAGTGAGATACCTCACACCTGTTAGAATGGCTAAAATCAAAAACACAAGAAACAACAAGTGTTGGTAAGGATATGGAGAAAAAAAAAAACCCTCATGACTATTGGTGGGAATGCAAACTGGTGCAGCCACTCCGGAAAACAGTTTGGAAGTTCCTCAAAACGTTAAAATAGAACTACCCTACAATCCAGTAATTGCACTACAGGGTATTTATCCAAAAACATACAAAATTACTAATTCAAGGCATACATGCACCCCTATGTTTATAGCAGCATTATTTACAATAGCCAAATTGTAGAAGCAGCCCAAGTGTCCATTGATAAATGAATGGATAAAGAAGATGGGGGGGGGTATGTGTATGATGGAATATTACTCAACTATAAAAAAGAATGAAATCTTGCCATTTGCAATGACGTGGATGGAACTAGAGAGTATAATGCTAAGTGAAATAAGCCAGTCAGAGAAAGACAAATACCATATGATTTTACTCATATGTGAAATTTAAGAAACAAAACAAATGAGCAAAATGGAAAAAGAGAGAGAGAAACCAAGGAACAGACTCCTAACTCAGAGAATAAATTGATGGTTACCAGAGGGGAGGTGGCTGGGGGGATGGGAAATAGATGGGGATTAAGGAGTGCACTTGTCATGATGAGTGCTAAGTGATGTATGGAATTGTTGAATCACTATATTGTACAAAACTAATACTGTATGTTAACTATACTGGAATTAAAATTTTTAAAAAGAGAGATAAACCATTAATTTGACCTTGCTTAGGATCTATTACCTGGTGGGTTCTAGAGATGCGATAAATTCTAAACTCCTCAGCCTGTCATACAAGACACTTTAAACAGACTCCCAACTTTCTCACTGGTTTTATCACCCAGTACTCATCAACTTTGGTAGTGACATTTCTCATAGAGTCGCAGTCTAGTGTGGTCATAAAGATCACTCTCTGTGGGGCTACACTGCCTGTGTGTCTCAATCCCTGGTCTGTCACTCCTTAGCTAAGGGACCTTGGGCTAACCCTCTCTATGCCTCAGTGTCCTCATATGTGTAATTAGGAACATGATAATAATCACTGTATCTTTCTCAGGATTAATGTGAGAATTAGATGAGTTTATTGGTTAAGCACCAAGAATAGTCAGCCATTATTTTTCTCCTTAATAGTTCTTTCACATCTCCACCCTTTTTTAGTTGTATTTGCTCTGTCTAGAACTCTCTCCACCTTGCTCCTTCCCTTCTATTTCCCTTCTTTGACAGCTAAAGGCAGTCGGCCTTTAAATTTCAACCAAATATTCACCTCTTTTAAACCCTCCTTCATTCTACCAAAGTATTCATTTCTCTTCTGGACCTCCAAAGCACTTATTCAATACTTTTGTCCTCTTTGCATAAGAAAAGAACAGCTATAGTACAGCTGTGACAGAGGAACAAGGGCTCAAAAGAGAGAGGCTCAAAGAGCTTCTATCAGCATATTGCAAAAGAGCACACATATTATGCTTAAATTGTGAACTTGAAGAACTAAAGATAGAGAGAATAAGAGTTTTCTGCAATTTGGCAGAAAAGTCCTGATTACTTCCTTCTTAAAGACATTTCCAATGCCTTCTTCTCACATGGAGAACGAGAAACAGAAACTTAAATTTCATCTTTGAATCTAGGAAACATCTGTAACCCCAAACCACATTATACTAGGAGGGAAATCAGATAGAGAAATGATAAATGACTTAGCAGAACACAGGGAGGTCAAATCTAAGTGCCTGCAGAGGTGATACTGGCCAGAAACAAGCCAATTTGACTTGCAGGATCCCTGTGTAGCTCAGAAAGTGGAGACACTAGCACCTAAAAAGCAATGATGAGTAGTAGTAATAATAAGATTGTTAAAAAGTCTGTAAAAAAGATCACATCTTCATCCCCAACTCTCTCAGCCTGGTGACCATCCCTCTGGAAAATTTGAACCAGAGGGTACTAACAAGGAATGGTGAGGTGAAGTGCAAGAGTAAAAACAGAATTTTAAGCAAAAGTCTGCATATTAAAGCTCAAGTGCCTTGCCAGCCCCCATCCTTTGCCCATTCTAAATATGAGCATCTAGGTATATATCTGCCAGTAGGGGAAAATTCTTCCCTGGAGAAACTGACCACATACACTAGAGAAACGTCCTTTAGCTATTGATATATGGGGTCCACAATGAAAGAGCAGACTGGCCAAGCCCAGGGTTTCTTAACTTAAGCCCTATTGACATTTTGGACCAGATAACACTTTGTTAGGGGCAGGGGTGGGGGCTGTTGTCCTTGTGCATTTTAGGATATTTAGTAGCATCCTTGGCTTCTACTTACCAGATACTAGTAGTATCCTTTGCCTAATCAAAAATGTCTTCAGAGCTCACTTCAGCAGCACATATATAAAAATGTCTTCAGACGTGGCCAGATGTCTGTCAGTAGTAGAGGGTGGGGGTGAGAAATCACCTCCGGTAGAGAACCACTAACCTACAATGAAGCTCATCAGTTTGCAAGCCCCTCCCTACACAGTTTCTCATCTGCTTTCTAGTATCACCAGCCCTTTGAGTGCGCATAGCCTCTGACACAAAAGACAAAGACCAAAGCAAAAAATAAACTGTAATTAATATCCCCAGAGAGCTAAGAGATGCTTCCTATTAAAACAAGAACAATATGTTATGTAATAGGAACAGAAAACAACAAAGAACTCTTAAAAATGAAATATTATCAAAACAATTTTTAAATTTTGATATAAGGGTAAGGCAGCAAAGTGGAACAAATGTCACCAAAGTAAAATAAAAAGACAAAGACTGGACATATACATAAGAATATTAGAGCGCCAGCCCAGAACAGAGTAAGGGTGAACTATAAATAAACCTTCACACTTTTCCCCCCAGGCACCCTGAGAATCATCTGTTTCGAGTTTTGACACAAGCGGAATGGGCATGGGTCTCAGATCCCAGCAGAAAACAGCACAATTCAACTGAGTCATTGAAGAGGATTAATAATTGGTCTACTTATAAAAGTGTAGGCAGGGTTTAGGGAAACCAACAAAAGATGGGGAAGAACCCTGGTGCTAGCAATTGCAGGGAGCTGTTACCACCTCTAGGTGTGAAAGGTATGATTGCAGATCCCAGAGAAAGCAGCTATTTGAAGAGGGTTGTGGGAGAACACAGCCAGTCTACAGCCACCCCACAAAGAGCGAGCCGGGATCCTACTTTAATTCTCGCCCGCTGATGTTCTACAGGTACCTCTTTGTTCAGTTTGGAGACTTTGACTGTGAGCAGTTTTTAAGGCAAGCTCTGACCTTCAGTGAAGCAGGGTTCTTTATGCACTGCTCTGAGTCCCCATCGGACCCTTTCTTGAGGACAGCAGGAAAGCTCACAGAGAAGGCTTTCATCGGAGTCTGCTATCTCCCAGGACCAGCATCAGATTTGGTACACACTTTCATGTCAAATCTCATGATTCCTTTTGGGAAGTTCCTATCTGAGACATGCTTCGAACATGCAGCTCTTTTGTAGAGAAGAGATCATTGACATCTTGAAATTAAAAATCGGTCAGCTCCAGTTACTCCCAAATGCCACTGTTGTATGTTGCCCAGAGTCAGCTCCATTTGGCCATCATCTGTGTTCCCCTCGGAAGACATTACACGTGAGTGGTATTAATATGAGAAATACAGAACAACGTCTTAAAATGTGAAGATGTTTTCCATATCTGGACTTACATTTTTCTTTCTAGAATTGCACTGACCTCAAAGTAAACCTTCTAGAAATTGAACGATACTGTGCAGTTTTATGCATAATGCATGCTCAGTGAAAGACAGTAAAGCCCAAATAAAATAAGCTTTATTTTCTCTATTCTGATGCTATTTCCCCCTAATAAGCTTTTAGGGAAGCAGTATCTGATTTTGTAACATTCCTTTGCCAATTATCTTAATGATTCTACATACCAGCAATTTATCAGGATCCATAACTGACAGTACCAATTATTCATAATTGTAACTTTTTATAACCACATTTACATTTACGTCACCTCTATTTTGCAGTGAGGAAAAAAAGAGGACAAATTAAAAAGAATTAGTTTCTCTTTTGATTCTCCCCTGTAAGTACAAGAAAGCAGATGAGATATTTTTAAATCCTGAAAGAAGTAGTTTCTTTTACACTAGTTAGACTATATATCTAAGCAGTTATTTGACTGTTTGGGGCATAGTATATCAAAATGAAGATCCTTAATTCCATGCTTCTATTATAGCGTTTGTCACATTGAATTGCAATTACTTTTTCGGCAATCATTTCTGATTGTAAGTTCTTTAGGAAATTCTTATCTATCTCTATGTCCCTAGAAATAGCATGTTCTTAGCTCCTAGAAGAGGCTTAATATATTTTTTGAATAATTAATTGTACAATTGCATTAAATTTATATAGAAATGATTAAAATATATTGTAACTTATCCTCAAATAACAAACTGCCATTTATAATGCATTTCAAGGCTACTAGAATCCATCTCCAGTAATTCTCTTCTCTGTGTACTACATCACAGTTTTCTGTTTGTATTGCATTATCTCCATCAGTATAGTGACACATTCTGATTTCCTCTTATCCTAAAAAAATTATCTTGATCTCTCTTCAGCCATTTCCTCTCTTCAACCATCATCCCAAATCTCTGCTCCCCTATACAGAGAATCCCTCTATCTTCTATATTATTGTCTCCAACCCCAGTAGAGGAGTGGGCAGGGGTGAATGTCTTGGCTGGTTAATCAAGTCCTAGAAGCAGCAAAAATGGAAAATTAGAGACAAGGAGGTCTGGGGAAGATATATGTGGATAGATTTCTGGGAGTAGGCAAAGAGAGGTAGAGCTTTGTGTTTTGCTTTGATAGCCACCAGAAAACACCCACTGCAGAAGAAACACCCAATAACCCGGTAAAGTGAGTAACTCTTCTTAGCTGGCCGAGTCTTGCACAATGCACCCACATACAGAGTAGCATGGTGGCAAGGTTGGAAGTTATGCATGGGGACATCACAAGTTCTCTCTCACCATAGCTTCCAATGCTGAATACAGAACTGGGAAGCAACAGAGACCAAAGCTGTGTTCTCAGTATAGTACCCCCTGGGAAGGCCACTTAGCCTCCTGGATAAATTGATTCTTTTGGATCCGTTCAATCCTGGAGGGGCAGTAATTAGTCTTTGGCACTTTGGATAAGGATGACTTCCCTGCCTGCAGTACTTTTTTTCTTTGCTAATTTTTTTATTTGAATATAATTTATACACAATATTGCATTAGTTTCAGGTATACAAAGTAGTGATTGACAAGTTTATACATTAGGCTCTGCTCACCACGACTGTAGCTACCATCTGTCCTGATACAGCACTATTACAGTATCATTGACTGCATTACTTATGTTGTGCCTTTTATTCCCATAACTTATTCATTCCATAACTGGAAGCCTTATACCTCCCACTTCCCTTACTCATTTTGCCTATTCCCTGACCCTCCTCCTTCTGGCAACCATCAGTTTGTTCTCTGTATTTATCGGTCTCATTCTGCTTTTTGTTTGTTCATTTGTTTTTTTAGATTCTACTTTTGAGTGGACTCATACGGTATTTGTCTTTCTCTGACTGACTCATTTCACTTAGCATAATACCCTCTAGGTCCATCCATGTTGTCTCAAATGGCAAGACCTCATAATTTTCTATGGCTGCATAATATCCCATTAGTATATGTATATCACATTTTTCTTATCCATTTGTCTATTGATGGACATTTAGGTTGCTTCCATATCTTAGCTATTGTAAATAATGCTGCAATAAATGTAGGGGCACCTATATTTTTTGAATTAGTGCTTTCATTTTCTTTGGTCAAACCAATAGTGAAATTATTATGATCTATAGTATTTCTATTTTTAAGTTTTTGAGAAACCTCCATACTGCTTTTCACAGTGCCTGTACCAATTTACATGCCCACCAGCAGGGCACGAGAGTGACTTTTTCTCCACATTCTCACCAACACTTGTTATTTCTTGTCAGTTTGATTTTAGCCCTTCTGAAGTGATATTTCATTATGGTTTTGATATACATTTCCCTGATGATCAGTGATGTTGAGCATCATCTCAAGTATCTGTTGGTCACCTATATGTATTCTTTGGGAAAATGTCTATCAGGTCCTCTGCCCATTTTTTAATCTGATTAGGGGTTTTTTTGGTGTTGAGTTGTGTAAGTTCTTTATATATTTTGGCTATTAACCCTTTATCAGATATGTCATTTGCAGGTATCTTCTCCCATTCAATAGGTTGTCTTTTTGTTTTGTTCATGGTTTCCTTTGCTGTGCAAAAGATTTTTATTTTGATGTGGTCCTAATAGTTTATTTTTGCTTTTGTTTCCCTTGCAGATCCAGAAAAATGTTGCCATGGATGATGTCAAAGAAATTACTGCCTGTGTCCTCTTGTAGGCTTTTTATGGTTTCAGGTCTCCCATTTGGATCTTTAATCCACTTTGAGTTTATTTTTGTGTATGGTAAAAGAAAGTGGTCCAGTTTCACTCTTTTACATGTAGCTGTCCAGTTTTCTCAGCACCATTTATTGAAAAGATTTTCTCCCATGGTATGTTCTCGCCTCTTTTATCAAAGATTAATTGATCATATAATCGTGGGTTTATTTCTAGAGTTTCTATTCTGTTCTATTGATCTGTGTGTCTATTTTTATGCCAGTACCATGCTGTTTGATTACAATAGCGTTGTAGTATATCTTGAAATCCGGTATGTGATACAGCCAGCTTTGTTTTTTCTCAGGATTGCTTTGGCTATTTGGGAGCTACTGTGGTTCCATACCAATCCGAGTATTATTTGTTCTAGTTTTGTGAACAATGTTGTTGATATTTTGATAGGGATTGTATTGAATCTGCAGATTGCTTTGGGTGATGTGGATATTTTAACAATATTAATTCTTTCAATCCAAGAGCATGGGAATATCTTTCCATTTGTCTGTGTCATCTTCAATTTCTTTCATCAGGGTTTTATGGTTTCAAATTACAGGCCTTTCACTTCTTTGCTTTAGTTTATTCCTAGGTGTCTTATTCCTTTTGGTGCAATTGTAAATGGTGTTGTTTTCTTAATTTCTCTTTCTCCTACCTTGTAATTAGTGTACAGAAATGCTACAAATTTCTAATTTTGTATCCTGCCACTTTACTGAATTTGTTTATTACTTCTAGTAGTTTTTTGGTGGAGGCTTTAGGATTTTTTATGTATAATATCATATTGTCTGCAAATGATGACAGTTTAATTTTTTCTTTACCAATATGGATGCCTCTGATTTCTTTTTCTTTTCTGAATACCGTGGCTGGGACTTCTAGTACAATGTTGAATAAAAGTGCCAAGAGTGGACATCCTTGTCTTGTTCCTGACCTTAGAGGGAAAGCTCTCAGTTTTTCACCACAGAGTATGGTGTTCACTGTGGGTTTTTTATATGTCCCCTCTAGCCCCACTTTGCTGAGAGGTTTTATCATGAATGGATGTTGAGTCTCATCAAATGCTTTTCCTGCATCTATTGAGATGATCATATGATTTGTATCCTCATTTTGTTGATGTGGTGTATTATATCAATTGATTTGCAAACATTGAACCATCTTTTCATCCCAGGAGTAAATCCCACTTGATCATGGTGAATTATCTTTTTAATGTATTGTTGTATGCAGTTTGCTAATATTTTGTTGAGGATTTTTGCATCTATGTTTATCAGGGATATTGGCCTGAAGTTTTCTTTTTTGTGGTGTCTTTGTCTGATTTTGATATCAGGGTAATGCTGGCCTCATGGAATGTATTTGGAAGCTTTCCTTCTTTTTCTGTTTTTTGGAATTAGTTTGAGGAGAATAGGTATTAACACTTCTTTAAATGGTAGAATTTACCTGTGAATTCATCTGTTCCTGGACTTTTATCTTTTGGTCATTTTTTGATTACCGATTCAATTTCATTACTTATAATTGGTCTATTCAGATTTCCTATTTCTTCCTGGCTTGATTTTGGAAGAGTGTATATTTCTAGGAATATATCCATTTCTTCTAGGTTTTCTAGTTTGTTGACACATAATTGTTCACAGTAGTCTCTTATAATCCTTTGTATTTTTTGTAGTGTCAGTTGTTACTTCTCATCTCTCATTTCTGATTTTATTTATTTGGGTCGTTTCTCTTTTTTTCTTGATGAGTCTCTGCCTGCAGTACTTTGGACAGCACTGCTCTCTAAGGGCTTTAGAGAATGTACTTTACCAACATGAGATTCTGTGAAACACTGCCACAAACCAAAGAAACCATTCCACAGCAAGAGGGTGTGTGACCACAGGCATATGGCCATGGGATACACTAGTTCTCTGTATACCACATTTCCCGGAACATCAGCCTTATCAGTCTTTGGAAAGGTTCAGTTAGGTGCCAGCTTAGAGACATCCCACAGGGTTGCTGCAGAGTCCTTCCATATGTGATATATGCATTCAACAAATGCATGCTATACAGCGAGTACCTGCTCCTCACAATGCACTACACAGGTCCAGAAACCAAGCAATGGGGTCCTCTCAGCATCACTTTCGTGAGCCCACTTGTAGACTTTATGTTTCCCAACCCTGCAACTCTAGATTAGATGTCCTGGTTCCCAAAGAGAAGGGAATGCATTCACCAGACACATAATAATATTTCACTGAACCCAGAACAATTAATGTCTGCTCACTTAGGACTTCTCATGTTCTTGAGTCAACAGGCAGAGAAAGGAGTTATTCTATTGGCTTGCAATAGCTGACTGTGATTACAAGGTTGCTGCTACTTTATGGGTCAGGAAAGAGCTTACAACTTGAAGGACTCATTGGAAAATCCCTTAGTGTTTCCATTCCCAGTGAATAATAATAAATGAATGCAGTAACTATGGCCTAATGGAGTAAGACCATCAAAGCCTCAGTACCCCCAGAGATGAAGGTGTAGGTGATTCCACCAGGCAGAGAATCCAGAGAGGCTGAAATAATGGCCAAGGGTAAGAAAATATTAAATGGGTTGTGGAGGAAGATGAAGAATATAAGTTATGGTCTTGGGAACGGTGTAGGAACAGGACCTATGGCTTGTTTCACCAACCCTCCCCATTGTAAATTTGTATTTTTAAGAGATTATGTGCAGCCCCCATCTTAAAGTGTTGGTTGTCAGTAGAGCATATCTCAGTAGTGCAAGGGTTAGACTGCAATAGACATTTAGGGTACCTTGCACACATGTTCTCTGTTCATCTGATATAAATGTAGCTATGATGGAGCACCTGTACTTGGTATACCCCTCAACTTATACCCCAGCTTTTCTATCCTTTTCTACCTAATGAGATACCAATTTTATTAAAATAACAAGTTTTGTTTTGTTTTTAAATGATTCAACTGCCAGTGAAGGTGTTGTGAAATCAGATTAATGTTCAGGATCTCAGTTAAAGGATGATGTTCCCAGCACAAGTAACAACAATAACAAAAAGATAAATTAGATATTATCCACATTAAAGTTTTTGTGCTTCCAAGGACACCATCAAGAAAGTGAAAATGGGAGAAGATTTTTGCAAATCATATATCTGATAAGAGACTTGTATCTCGAATATATTAAGAACTCTTACCATTCAATAATAAAAGACAAATAACTCAACTTAAAAATAAGCAAAGGATCTGAATAGACATTTCTCCAAAGAAGATATACATGTGGTCAACAAAGCACAGGAAAAGATGCTCAATGTCATTGGTCATAAGGGAAATGCAAATAAAAACCACAATGAGCTCCCAGTTCACACCCTATAATCAAAAGAATACAGATAATAATCCCTTGTACACTGCTGGTGAAAATGTAAAGAGTGTGACCACTTTGGAAAACAGTCTGGAAGTTCCTCAAAATACAAAACATAAACCTAACAATCCCACTTACAGGTATATACCAAAGATAAATGAAAACATATGCCCATCCAAAACTAGCACACACCTGTTCATAGCAGCATTATCCATAAATAGCCAAAAAAATGAGTGACCCGAATGTCCATTAATTAATAAATGGATTTTTAAAAATCTGGCGTATCTATACAATGGAATATTATTCAGCAATAAAAAGAAGTGAACACCAATACTTGGTAAAAGATGAAGGAACTCAGAAAACATAGTGCTCAGTGAAAAATGCCAGTCACAAAGGACGACATATTGGATGATTCCAAGCATGTGAAGTGTCCAGTATAGGCAAATGTATAGAGGCAGAAGGTAGACTAGTGTTGCCTACGGTGGGAGGAAAATTGGGAGTGATTACTAGTAGATATAAGTTTTGGGGGGGCAGAAAATCAAAATGTTCTAAAATTGACTGTGATGATAGCTGCACAACTCTTTGAATATACTAAAAGCCGTTGGATTGTGTACTTTAAATAGGTGAATGATATGGTATGTGAATTATATCTCAATAAAACTGTTATTAAAAAATAATAGGATAAACTAAGGATTAGGGAAATTGGAAACTCTCTGTACTAGCTTCCCAATTTTTCTATAAATCTAAAACTATTCTAAAATAAAATATTTATTTAAAAAATAATTATACCACCAATCCAAACTATTGCTTAAAATGATGAAAGCCCAGTTTGAAGAGATCTGTGGTAAACTGACGAAGGATTATTGGTTTCGGTGTATCAGTCAGAGTTTAATCATAGAGGCAGTACCACTAGAATATATTTATACATACATAAGAGAATTGGGTATAGCAGTGTGACATCATGTAATTGTGAAGCTTAATATATTTCTGTAAGGCTGTTGTTCCTGCTTCTGATGCTAAAGCTTGTAGTATACAGGGCAGGCAAATGGGAAGGGGAAATTGATATAAGTTTGGGGAAAGCAAATACAAGCTAGAGTTTACAAACATGATCTGGAGCCACTGTGAATGCCCTGAAATTTGTGTCAGTTATTGTTGCTTCTGACCTTGATAATATGGGTGTCCCGTAGAAGCCAATGGAATGCTGAGCTAGCACACATGCCTTGCACGTAATCAATGTCCAATAAGTATTTGTTGAATAAATCAATGGATATCAATGTCTGTGAAAATATTTTTGTAAGCTATAAAATTTTATAAAATGGTATTGCTGTTATCATTGTTAATACTCTGATTACTTGAAATTTATCTTGTATTTTAATCATGATGATAAATAATTCCATTTTCATTTTCTCAGTAGCTTTTGAAACAGTTCATTTCCCTCTTTCTTGCCCCCAAAATCTTTTTTTCCCTGGTATTCAGAGAATTGATGAGATTCTGGCATACCCCCTTCAGTTGTCCCAGCATCATTTGTTGAAAAGGCTATTTATTCCCCATTGAATTACCTTGGCACCCTTATTGAAAAATAATTAACAATAAATGTCAGGGTTTATTTCTGGACTCTCGATCTATTCCATTGTTATCCTATGCCTCATGTTTCGTAATTGTTTTGATGGTGGAAGCAAAAATTATAACAGCATCTGATGTGGTGCTCAATGTATTGCAACACATAAAACAACTATATTTAAAAAGTGGAGAGGGTAAAGAGGCCTAAATAGAAGTAAGTTTTCTATACTTTGCTTGAAGTAGGAAAATTTTGATACCAGTAGATTATGATAAATTACATGTGTATATTGTGATACGTAGAGCAATCACTAAGACTATGTAAAGTGATATACTGAAAAAGACAATAATAAATCAAGAAGAAATCCTAAAAACATTCCAGTAACCCATAAGAGGATAAAAATAGAAACACTGGAATGAGAAACAAGAAATAAATAGAAAACAAGTAATAAAATGGTAGACTTAAACCCTAACATATCAATAATTACTTTAAATGTAAATCATCTAATTATACTGCTTAAGAGACAGGGATTGACAAAATGGATTTAAAAACATGATCCAACAATGAGATCCAAACTCATCTCAAATATAACTGTATTAGTAGGTTGAAGGTAAAAAGATGGGAAAAAATATATCTTGCAAGCATTAATTTTTTTAAAAAAGCAGCATTAATGGCTATATTAATATCAGATAAAATAGACTTCAGAGAAAAGAAAATTAGTGGAGACAAAGAGAGACATTTTATCATAAGAAGATCAGTCTACTGAGAAAACAACATGATTGTAAATGTAATGTCTCGCTCACATGTGGAATTTAAGAAACAAGACAGATGAAAATATAAAAAAAAAGGAGAGAGAGAGAGAAAGGCAAACCAGGAAACAGACTCTTGACTACAGAGAACAAATTGATGGAGGGGACATGGATGGGGAGATGGGTTAAATGGTTGATGGGTTAAGGAGGGCATCAGTAGTGATGAGCACTGGGTGTTGTATGTCAGTGATGAATCACCAAATTCTTCACCTGAAACTAATATTATACTGTATGTCAACCAACTAGAATTTAAATAAAAACTTGAAGGAAAAAAAATAAATGTAATGGCACCAAACAACAGAGCACCAAAAGACACAGAACAAAGCTATCCCACTTGTCCTGTCTCCACCCCAGGAAGAGGATTTGCTGGTAGGCTAGAACAACTTATGTAGATACAGTAGGTTTGAAACATAGGCTTACATGCCTTATCATTGCTGTTCTGCAATACCCAGAAAATAAGAAAAATATCATACTCAAAATAGAACTCAAAGGACAGAGCCAAAGGCACATGTCTAGAGTAGTGACCACAAAAAGGAAGGCCTTAGAGGAGAACATAGTCAAGGACTCAGAGAGCTGGGAATATAGAGCACAGAGTTGTAGGTTGAACACATAAGCAGCAGCATGAATACCAAGACAGAATGAGGGATTTCTTGCTGCAGTTGAACAAGTGGTATGTCCAGATAGCATGTTGCATGAAATCCATGAATCCTTTTATTTTTACTTTATTTTTTTAAGTTTTTATTTTAATTCCAGTTGGCTAACATACAGTGTATTAGATTCAGGTGTACAATATGGTGATTCAACACTTCCATACAACACCCAGCGCTCATCACAACAAGTGCCCTCCTGAATGCTCTTCACCTATTTAACCTCTCCCCACCTCCCCTCTGGTAACCATCAGTGCATTCTCTACAGTTAAGAGTCTGTTTCTTGGTTTGCCTCTCTGTTCCTTTTTTTTTTTTATCCATTTGCTTATTTGTTTTGCTTCTAAATTCCACATATGAGTGAAGTCACATGGTATTTGTCTTTCTCTGACTGGCTTATTTCACTTAGCATAATACACTGTAGCTCCACCCACATCATTGCAAATGGCAAGATTTCATTCTTTTTATGGCTGAGTAATATTCCGTGTGTGTGTGTGTGTATACATTTGAGATATATATATATAATCTTTTTTTCCCCTCAGTTCTAGGATTAGGGTTCAGTTTAGGGTCAGAATAATGGTAAGTATTAGGATTAGGGACAGTGTGAGGGTATGTTCCTATTATCCTGCAGTTCAGAGACCTCTCCAGAGGGATAATTTTAGGGTGAGGGTTAGGGTTACAGTTAGGGGTTAGGGTTAGGGTTAGGGATTGGTGGTCAGTGGTTAGGGGTTAAGGTTAGGGTTAGGGAGAGGATATGTGTCTGGTATCCTTCAGTTCCATGAATCCTTTTAAAAGGCCTAGGGCACTATTGGAAGTGACAGATGAAAGCACTATGACCCAATCTTTTTTTCTCAAATAAAAAATATCACTAATATTGATTGAGCACTTATTTTTTGTCTGTAAATAGTAACATGTGTGCATCCTCTCATAATTCTCACAATAGCTCTATTGTAGTAGTTTTCTAATTGCTGCTGTAACAAGTTACCAATTATTGCTTAAAACAGCAGAAATTTGTTATCCTACTATTCTGTAGGTCGGAAGTCTGAGATGGGTCTCACTGGGGTAAAATTAAGGTAATGGCAGGACTGTGTTCCCTCTTATACACTCTTGGTAGGATATGTAGACTGCCTACATTCCTTGGCTTGTGGACCCTTTCATCCATCTTCAAAGCTAGCAAATGCAACCCAAGTCCTCTCACACTGCACCACTCTGACCTCTTCTCCTTCATCCTTTCACTTTTAAGGACCCTTGTGATTACATTAGGTACACCCAGATAATCCAGAATAATCTTCCTGTCTTAAGGTCGGTTTATTAGCAACCTTAATTCTATCTGCAACCTTAATCCCCTTTTATCATTAAAGTTACACATTTATAGGTTCCAAGCACTAGAATGTGGACATCTTCAAGGGTATGAAGTGGGCTCTAAATCCATAACTTAACATCCAAAGCAGTGGGTCTTAACTAGTGGTGATTTACTCTAGTGAAATGAGCAATGCCTGAAGACATTTTTGATTGTCATGACTAGGGGGGACTGCTAGTGGCATCTAGTGGGTAGAGATGCCAAACATCCTACAATGCACAGGTTATTTCCCCACAACAAAGAATTATCAAAATATCAATAGGGCCACTGTTGAGAAGCCAAGGCCTAAAGACATGGAGACTTGGAGAAGTTAAGCATCTTGACCACAGTCATAGCTAATAAGTTTCAGAGCCATACTCTGAACCCAGGTCCATCTGCCTTTGGATCCTGAACACTTTTCAGCTTTGCCCCACTGCAGCACTATACCATGAATTGTCAATGATAGCCAAAGCTGAATGTCCTCCTCCACAGATGTATTCACACACAATAAAATGAGGACATTTTTAGTATCATTATTCTGAACATACACATGTCCGGCTCCAAGGGTCTTGGAGATTTGAACAAAGCAGTCTTGTTCAGTAGTTAAAGTAGGTGTAGTTGTTTCATGGAAGCTTTCCTTGAATATAGTTCACTCAGGCTTTAAGTGTAGTAAACAAATGTGTGGAGTAGCATGCTACCAGTAATAAAGGAATGGGGCCTGGGAGATGAGATGTCATGTCAATCTTTTTCACAAGAGCTCTATTGTGAAAATAGCTCTTCTTTACCCATCTCTCTAGTTTCTGTTGATTCACTTAACCAGTATATCAGTTACTGACAATATTTAGAAATTTGTGTTGTCTATAAGGACAGATAAATACCAGAGTGTGTGCATTCTGAGTGCACTCTAAGCATGAACCTTGGAAAGTCGTATTCTGGTGTATTCATATAGATGATGAACCATGTGTGAAATCAACACATGATATTTATCATACACATGAAAAAATGCTCTAGCATAATATATTATGCTTTAGCAGATACAACAAAAAATAGATTGCCTAGTCACAGATTTTTTAATGATAATGTAGTTTACTGTTTTCAACAATCACATCATTAACACCCCATTGCATCTGAACATTACCATTGCATAAACCATTACATCATTAAATACACGCTGAAAATAATTATAGCAACATTAATATTTTCTATAGCCACATGTTCCCTGAAGCACCAAGAATTATTTGAACATAATTAGGATCTCAACTGTACAAATACCAGCATGAATTTAAAAGACTTTAATTAGAGAACACCTTTAGCTTCCATTGGGTAAACAGTTACGTTCCTACATCAATAACAGCAATTCATGTAATTGCATATTTGTGCACAGGGTTTACTTGGTCTGAATTATTGAACAGTATGAATCAATTTTACTGCCTTGTAGAGTTTCACATTCAGGCTATCATGGTGCCACCAAATAAAGAAAACAATATTAGCTGAATGGGACATGACATGTGTGTGAAGAAAGTTAAACATCTTTTAGAAGTGGTCATTGATAGGGGCGCCTGGGTGGCTCAGTCAGTTAAGCTTCTGACTCTTGATTTAGGCTCAGATCATGACCTCAGGGTCATGAGTTTAAGCCCTGCATCGGGCTCAGTGCTGGCCGTGGAGCCTGCTTAAGATTCTCTCTCACAAATGATATATCAGATAAAGGGCTAGTATCCAAAATCTATAAAAAACTTATCAAACTCAACACCCAAAGAACAAATAATCCAATCAAGAAATGGGCAGAAGACATGAACAGACATTTTTCCAAAGAAGACATCCAAATGGCCAACAGACACATGAAAAAGTGCTCAACATCGCTCGGCATCGGGGAAATCCAAATCAAAACCTCAATGAGATACCACCTCACACCAGTCAGAATGACTAAAATGAACAAGTCAGGAAACGACAGATGTTGGCGGGGATGCAGAGAAAGGGGAACCCTCCTACACTATTGGTGGGAATGCAAACTGGTGCAGCCACTCTGGAAGATAGTATGGAGGTTCCTCAAAAAGTTGAAAATAGAGCTACCCTACGACCCAGCAATTGCACTACTGGGTATTTACCCCAAAGATACAAATGTAGTGATCCGAAAGGGTACGTGCACCCTAATGTTTATAGCAGCAATGTCCACAATAGCCAAACTGTGGAAAGAGCCAAGATGTCCATCAACAGATGAATGGATAAGGAAGATGTGGTGTGTGTGTGTGTGTGTATACATATATATATGTGTATACATATATATATGTATACACATATATATATACATATATGTATACATATATATATGTATACACACACACACACACACACACACACACAATGGAATATTATGCAGCCATCAAAAAAAAATGAAATCTTGCCGTTTGCAACAATGTGGATGGAACTAGAGGGTATTATGCTAAGCGAAATAAGTCAATCTGAGAATGACAAGTATCATATGATCTCACTGATATGAGGAATTCTTAATCTCAGGAAACAAACTGAGGGTTGCTGGAGTGGTGGGGGGTGGGAGGGATGGGATGGCTTGGTGATGGACATTGGGGAGGGTATGTGCTATGGTGAGCACTGTGAATTGTGTAAGACTGATGAATCACAGACCTGTACCTCTGAAACAAATAATACATTATATGTTTAAAAAAAATAGTAGGAAGGGAAAAACGAAGGGGGGGAAATCGGAGGGGAGACCAACCATGAGAGACTGTGGACCCTGAGAAACAAACTGAGTGTTTTAGAGGGGAGGGTGGTGGGGGGATGGGTTAGCCTGGTGTTGGGCATTGAGGAGGGCACATATTGAATGGAGCACTGGGTGTTATAAGCAAACAATGAATCATGGAACACTACATCGAAAATTAATGATGTAATGTATGGTGACTAACGTAACACAATAAAATAAAATTAAGGGCGCCTGGGTGGCTCAGTTGGTTAAGCGACTGCCTTCGGCTCAGGTCATGATCCTGGAGTCCTGGGATCGCGTCCCGCATCGGGCTCCCTGCTCGGCGGGGAGTCTGCTTCGTCCTCTGACCCTATCCCCTCTCATGTGTTCTCTCTTTCTCATTCTCTCTCTCTCAAATAAATAAATAAAATCTTTAAAAAAAAAAAAAAAGATTCTCTCTCTCTCTCTCCCCCTGCCCCTCCCCTGCTTGCTCTTTCTCTTAAAAAAAAAAAGTGGTCATTGATGATTTAAGGCTCCATAAAAATCAATCACCATGCTGCCTCCCCTAAGCTTTAGTGATTAGAAAAATAATCCCTTCTCCAAGAAGTCCAAGAAGCTAGTAACTCTCTCAACGTGGCCCAGTTCCTGAAAACAGCACTAAGACCAGCTCTCAGGTCTCCCAATTCTGAGCTCTCTGAGATGAGAGAGATCACATCCTCATTCCTATTCTACCCTCAGCAGCTTACATAGTGTCAGGCAGAATAAGGTGTCTGCTGAATTGATTCTCCATCTAATACTCTATTTACTTGACAACCTCTTACTAATGTCTTAATATTCAGAGCTGAGATTCAGTTAAATTCCTGGTCTATCTGCCCACAACCCTAGACCAGTCCATAATCCAGGAAGTAAAGGGAATTCTCCCTAGATCCTACTGCAGAGTCATAGTCAAGTGTCCATTCTGATTGCTGGATGTCCTCACCATAGCTGCTGTTAAAGGCTGTGAACATCACCCTGGTTTATATCTAACAAACTTCAAACTTGACTTTGAATAAATTACCTAACCTCCCCTCTCACCTTAAAATGAGGGTGAAAATAATAATGGTTCTATTCAAGGGATTGTGAGGATTATATGGGATCATTTGCATGAGGTTCCCAGCACAGTGCCTGGCATAAGATAAGCTCTTATTAGAAGTTAGCTATTATTATTATTTTGCTGGAATATTCCTGGGGGCAGAGACTGAGTCTGTTTGGTACACAGAATAGAACAGAAATCATGTTAAAAGAGCCAAGAAGTAGAAAATACCAGACTTTGAAGAGTTAAAGTTGGACACTAATAAATTAAAATTTATCTTAATGTCTTGGCAACTATGGCAGAAGTTGGAAGCATCTTGCATAACATAGTCTATATTTTCTGACCAAAAAAAAAAAAAAAAAAAGCATACACATTTGTCTGCAAACACATACTTCCTCCTAGGAACAAGTAGTACCAGAAAAACTGCCAAAATTCTTCTGGTTTAGGTGTGAATCTCAGGATTGATTCATCATCCTATGGGCAAGAGGTCCGGTGAGGAATTTAGATCCTTTCTGTCTAGTTAGGATTCCTGTCACAGTCGAATGAAAATCTGCCTGTGTTTGTCTGGTTAACTTTTGCCCTTCTTATGCATGTCATTTAAAACCACAAGGTGGGCTAAAGTTAGGATCAGCTATTAAAATAAAAGAAAATAGGGCGCCTGGGTGGCTCAGTTGGTTAAGCGACTGCCTTCAGCTCAGGTCATGATCCTGGAGTCCCGGGATCGAGTCCCACATCAGGCTTCCTGCTCAGCGGGGGGTCTGCTTCTCCCTCTGATCCTCTTCCCTCTCGTGCTCTCTGTCTCTCATTCTCTCTCTCTCAAATAAAAAAAAATCTTTAAAATATATTACAATTAATTTACAATTGCAATGAATTTACAAATTCATTATTTATCATCAACATCATTAAAATACAAGATAAATTTCAAGCATCAGAATATGAATTTATTGGACACTGATTATGTGCAAGGCATGTGTGCTAGGAGACAATAGTATCAAATATAATACAGTTCTTGCCTTCTTGTAATTCAGTTTAGTGGAGCAAGAAATAATTAACCAGATAATTAGTAAATTACACTGTGATAAGGACCATGATGGAGAAGCACAGGGGATTTTGAGTGGGGCCAACAGGGGAGCCTGGCCTAGACTAGGGGCTTAGGGAAAGTTTCTCTGAGGAGGTGAAATTAAGGGTGAAACCTGAAGAAGGAAAGAATAAACGTTAGCCAAGCAAAGAGGAGAGTGAGTATTAGAAGACAAGGAAACAGCCTATGCAAAGGACCTGAGCTGGGAAGGGGCACAGCCTATTCTAGGAAGTGATAAGAGAATGCCACGGTGGCTGGGCACCCAGAGCCAAGAGCCAAGTCATGTAAGATGAGAGAGAATAGGCAGGGAGACCAAGGGTCACATCGTGCTGAGCCTTGTACACTCTTCTGAAGATTTGATCATAAGATCTCATAAATTTAATACATATTTGTGGATAGTACAGGGCAAAGCCAGCCATAATGATGGGTAGGTTCCACATGGTTTCATTTAGTCATGTTAGGGAAGGTTGGATGCCCCAAATACCAACCCAGTTGGCTCCAAGCTACTGCAGCCAACAGCTGTAAAAGAGTAACTTTGGCTTTCTAAGCATTTTCAATGACTTTAGAGACTAGACTCTCAGAGTATTAGCAGTTAACAGTCAAGCCTTTTCACCTTCACTCCAATTCTGACTCACTGCTTTATGACCATGCACAAATCTTGAGGTCCTCTGAGCTTCAGCTTTTTTATTTACAGAATGGAGATGATTTTTACCTAACCTGGTTATTGTGAGGACTAAAAAAGAAAGCACTTTGCAACGATAAAATTAATCTCAATGTTGATAGTTATACAATTCTGAATCATGCTTTCCTTAGTGAAATCCTTAAGTAACATTTCATTCTGGATGCCTTCTTTCATATACTCAAGGCTTGGTGTTATAGAAAAAGCTTTGAAGGTGGAAACACCTGAAGTCAAATGCCGGTCCTGACACTGCCTAGCTGGGTGACAATGGTGCCACTTGAGCCTCAGTTTTTTTCAACTGCTTGGGAGCCATGAATTCTACTTCTGTTGTTATTTTAAGTATTGTATGATAGGACACTGGGGAGACTTACAGTGTCTATTACATAGCAGATCTGGAGTAAATACTTGTTCCCTACTTTTAGCTCTCTTTCTCTGAGAAGAGAGAGATTTCTGTGTTGCATTTAAGAAAGTAGTGTAGATCAGTGCTTGATAGACTTGGAATGTGCATGGAAACACTGGAGGATTTATTAAAATGCAGAGTTGGATTCAGTAGGTCTGGGGTGGTACCCAAGATTAAGCTTTTCTAACAAGCTCCCAGGCGATGCTCTCACAACTAGTCCACAGACCATACTTTAAGTAGCAAGGGTCTAGATGGTCTGGCTAGTTTACTAATGTCATCCACCTGCTATCCGTGTCAGAATGAGAGTCAGCTAATATTGGGATGTATCTTAGTAGGTCTCCGTGTTTCCTGGAAGAAGGACATAAACTCTGGACTTCCTATTGTTTGATTTAATTTACATTTCTTGACCCAGAAAAAAGGAATATTCTTACCATAGAAAAATCTAGTAAGAAACATTCTTAATATAGAGGTTTATCCCTCATTTGGGGATCTCTCATGAATGCTAAGAAAAACTAAACTTTGAGTTCCAAGAAGGCAAGAACCATATTGTATTTTTTACTACTCTCTCCTAGCACACATGCCTTGCACATAATCAGTGTCCAGTAAATATCTGTTGACTAAATCAATGGATTTCAATAATGTCTGTGAAAATAGTTTTGTAAAGTTATATATAAATGGTATTGCTATTATCATTATTCATACTCTGGTTAAAATTTACCTTGTATTTTAATGATGTTGGTGATAAATAATTCCATTCCCATTTTCTCAGTAGCTTTTTTTTTAACAATTGTAAATATTTAAACACCCAATATAGGAGCACCCAAATACGTAAAACTGTTAATAACAAACAAAAGGAAAGCAATCCATGGTAATATAATAGTAGGGGACTTTAACACTCCACTTACATCAGTAACAGATTACCCAACAGAAAATCAACAAGGAAACAGTGGTTTTGAATGACACATTGTACCACACAGATCTACCAGATATATTCAAAACATTTCATCCTCAACCAATAGAATACACAAACTTTTCCTTTTTTTTTTTTTCTCAGTAGCTTTTGAAACAGTTTACTCTGCTTTTCCTCCTCCCCAAAATCTTTTCTTCCTGGTGTTCAGAGAATTGATGAGATTCTGGCATAACCCCTCCTTCTCTGGCAGCTGCTTCCTTGATTCCTCCTGTCCCGGAACAGTGGTGGGTACCCCCCAAGGGTCAATTCTCAGCCATCTGTTCCTTTCCCCCAGCCCTCCCTCAGAAATCTTGTCCAGCTTTATGGCATCAGCTGTCACGCTATGAAGACCCAAGATGGAACTAGGACCCGTCCTCAGCTCCAGTCCTCTAAGTGTAACTGCCTGCTGGACATTTAATTTCGGATGTCTGGCAATCAGTGAAATCCATAATTGAAATCAGTAACCTAATCCCGAAGCGCCTCCACCTCCAGACTTCCTGTTTATGTTATGGTATCGACAATCTCCCCATACTGAAATTTGACATCACCCTCACACTTATCTAATCCTTTGTCCTCATCCCTGTGCTCCCACACCTTATCAGCCACAAACTGCTATTGATTCTTTCACTTCAATGCCTCTGAAATCTCTGTCACCTTCTTCACTCCTTCCTCTCACATTCTAGTCTCGGCCCTTCAGTGGGACTATTACAATAGTCTTCTTCATAGACTTATCTCCAGTGTCTGTCTCCCTTCAGCTTTTCTTATGCACCATTACTTTATTTTTGTTGATCCCCTATTTAGAAACCTTTAATTCCTCCCCTTTACCTCGAAAATTTACAATCAAACTCCTTAAACTGGCATGCTGAGTTTTCGACAATCTGGCCCCAACTTATTTTTCCAGATTATCTTCTAAGTCTCCCATTAAGTTACAACTTACTTCAATCAAATACATAACCTCTCAGATAACTGACTCAAAATCTTGTCCCAGTTCCAAGAAGTGAGAGTTCGAAGAGAAGAAAGTATTATAAGCTTATTTCGAATCAAGGGCCCAACTCTGGTCCAGTTGTCCATCATCTGGGAGTCATGGTCATGTTCGGGTTTGCCTTCTCTGAGTATGAATAGGGAAATTTTCTACAGAGAAAGTATAAGCAAGGAAAAAAAATATTTCTAGTACTAAGAAAATGCTAAGTCAGCCCCAGCACCAAGAAAGGGGTGGTGGAGAGGCTTTAGCACACTCCCCCTGACACACCCTACTTAACCTCCATATTTCTTTAATGTACATGGACATAAATGGTCACTTGAACTTTCCTTCATCTTATGCAAATGTAGTCTCTTGTCTTCTCCCCTTTCTAGACAGCCTGCAGCCCATGAACCCCCTGCCTTCTGAGATATCCTGGAGCAGCTACTGAATGTCTCTACAGAGATGGCATTTGCCGTGGCTAAAATGACAGCTGATTTGTTTATTTGTGTATTTGTTTTTCAGGCTACCAAATGTAGTAATTGTACTAAAAATACTAAAAACTGAAATTTGACATCCCATACATACAGGATTAATCCAATATTTTGTTTTCTTGAATCTCTTATTAACAGAATGAATAATAAACTCTACTGTGTATATAAAGCCAGAAAGACACGGGTTATGAAAAGTGTTTACTCACTTCTTTTTCTCTTTACCAAGATAGTTTGGATTCCCTATTGTCCTAATTAAAAGTTAACATTCATGTCATAGAATAAATAGTAAACTTTAGCATAGATATGAAGAACCATTTTTTTCTTTCTTTTTTTTTTAAAGATTTTATTTATTTATTTGAGAGAGAGAATGAGATAGAGAGAGCATGAGAGGGGGGAGGGTCAGAGGGAGAAGCAGACTCCCTGCTGAGCAGGGAGCCCGATGTGGGACTCGATCCCAGGACTCCAGGATCATGACCTGAGCCAAAGGCAGTCGCTTAACCAACTGAGCCACCCAGGCACCCGATATGAAGAACCATTTTAAGAGGTTGGGAAAAATGTAGTAGATTGAATGACAGTTTAAGATCTTATTGAGATGAATTTATCAACTGAAATAAGAAAATAATGTGGAACTGTTTTCACATTGTATGAGAAAGAAATTCTATAATCTAAAGAGACCTTGGAGAACAACTAAGTTAAACATCCTTATTTTTCTTTTTTAAAGCTTTATTGAGATATATTTCAGATACGATAAAATTCACCCATTTAAAGTTAAAGCTGTGAATTGTATAAGACTGTTGAATCACAGACCTGTACCTCTGAAACAAATAATATATTATATGTTAAAAAAAAGAAGAAGAAGAAGAAGATAGCAGGAATGGAAAAATGAAGGGGCAGAAATCGGAGGGGGAGATGAACCATGAGAGACTATGGACTCTGAGAAACAAACTGAGGGTTCTAGAGGGGAGGGGGTTGGTGGGGTGGGTTAGCCCAATGATGGGTATTAAAGAGGGCACGTACTGAATGGAGCACTGGATGTTATATGCAAACAATGAATCATGGAATACTACATCAAAAACTAATGATGTAATGTATGATGATTAACATAGCATAATAAAAAAAAAGTTTATAGTTCAGGGGTGCCTGGGTGACTCAGTTGGTTAAGCATCCAACTCTTGATCTCAGCTCAGGTCTTGTGTTAGGGTCAGGAGTTCACACCCGGCCTGGAGCCTACTTTAAATAAATAAATAAATAAATAAATAAATAAATAAATAAATAAATAAA